>NC_057717.1:99737172-99738417 GCF_004010195.1 Chiloscyllium plagiosum | reverse complement strand
CCCATACCCCTACATTTACCCCTTACCTAACACTACGGGCAATTTAGTATGGCCAATTCACCTGACCCTGCACATCTTTGGACTGTGGGAGGAAACCGGAGCACCCGGAGGAATCCCACACACACACGGGGAGAACGTGCAAACTCCACACAGTCAGTCGCCTGAGGCGGGAATTGAACCCGGGTCTCTGGCGCTGTGAGGCAGCAGTGCTAACCACTGTGCCACCGTGCCGCCCACTGGTCAGCATGGACGGGTTGGACTGAAGGGTCTGTTTCCATGCTGTACATCTCTATGACTCTATGACTGTGCACGTTATTCCAGAAGCAGCATTAGCAATTTCCTGTCCAGCTGCAGCATGATGTCCCAACCCCTATCCTCAATGTTCTGACCAATGAAGGCAAACTTGCCAAACACTACCATCCTGCCTACCTGTGACATCCCTTTCAAGGAACTATGTACCTGCTGCTAAAATCCTCACCTGTGCCGACATTACCTCTCGAGACATGACTATTGTGACTTTCTATCCACCATAAGATTGAGTTGAGATCTTCCAAAATCACAGCTGCCTGTGTGCGAACTCTCACCAAGGTCCACTTCCTTCATATTTACTGAGCTGCACTGGTTCCTGGTTGAGCAATGCCATAATTTTAAAATCCTCATCATTGTTTTCAAATTCCCTCTATATCCTTATCCTTTCCTCTTGCTGTAAATCCCCCTCAAGCTGCACTGCAAAGCTTAAAATACACCAGCAAGGAGGGAGAATTTGCCCCCAAAAATGCCCAGAATGTCGAGGGAAAATGGCATGCATCTGCATGTAAAATGGACAGAATCTCTGAGCAGCGGCACTTCCAATCACTGGCTGGCTCTCTTCAGTACTTGCTGCTGATAGGCTCACATCAGCAGCAAAGGTGGCCTAAAACTAAGTTGTGATTGGTGGAGCAGTGAGCAGGTAGGACTGGTTGTGCAGGAGCCACTGGGGAAGCCTGAGCCAGCTTTCACATGGGTTTTGGGACCTTTTTCCTGGAGCTGGGCCCTTTAGGGATTTTTGGCGCAGCTGTGCCTTTTTGTCACAAGAAGGGGTGTTGTCTACTGGTGAGAGAGAAGGCTGCAAGATAGGTGGTTGAGAAAGTTAGTTTGCTAGAATGGCATTAGGGAGTTTTGGGGCAGAGGGAGGCTGAAAGGGGGTGGAGAAGGAAGTTGCAAGAGGAATGGGGTTAAAAGAGAAACTGCAAGAAGGGTATTAGG
>NC_057717.1:99736321-99736672 GCF_004010195.1 Chiloscyllium plagiosum | reverse complement strand
CAAAAGTTTATAGAGTGATGTAACTGAAATTATACATTGACAAATACCTTGATTGTTTGTCAAATCTCTCCTCTGTTAGAATGACCAGGTTAGTTTCACTTCTTTCATATGTAAATTGTAAAACCTTTTTTAAAAGTTACATTCTCAGGTGAACTTTAACAATTGGTTAAAAGGTAAAAACAATGACTGCAGATGCTGGAAACCAGATTCTGGATTAGTGGTGCTGGAAGAGCACAGTAGTTCAGGCAGCATCCAAGGGGCAGCAAATTACGTTTCGGGCGAAAGCCCTTCATCAGGAATAAAGGCAGAGAGCCTGAAGGGTGGAGAGATAAGCTAGAGGAGGGTGTGGGT
>NC_057717.1:99698322-99735355 GCF_004010195.1 Chiloscyllium plagiosum | reverse complement strand
TTGGTGAATTGCTCAACCTCCTCGCGGGAGCACGAGGTGGCGCCAATGCAGTCATCAATGTAGCGGAGGAAGAGGTGGGGAGTGGTGCCGGTGTAATTACGGAAGATCGACTGTTCTACGAAGCCAACAAAGAGACAGGCATAGCTGGGGCCCGTACATGTGCCCATGGCTACCCCTTTGGTCTGGAGGAAGTGGGAGGATTCGAAGGAGAAATTGTTAAGGGTGTGGACCAGTTCGGCCAAACGAATGAGAGTGTTGGTGGAAGGGTACTGTTGGGAGAGGAAAAAACGAAGGGCTTGGAGCCCCTGGTCATGGCGGATGGAGGTGTAGAGGGATTGGATATCCATGGTGAAGATGAGGGGTTGGGGGCCGAGGAAACGGAAATCTTGGAGGAGGTGGAGGGCGTGGATGGTGTCTCGAATGTATGTGGCGAGTTCCTGGACTCGGGTGGGGGGGAGAGAGATAGGACAGTGTCGAGTTGTCAGCCCAGATAATGTGTTGAAGGTGTTGGCTCCCTGTGTGCTGCTGTCTGTGCCATAATGTTTAGACTGATTGTAATCTAAAAAAATTGACAGAATCTTACATGGATTCATGCAGTTTTTGAGCAAAGTACAATGTAACTCTGCAAGTACAAATTCACCCCACAAACGTATATGTGTATGTGTGCATGTGAGTTTGTGTGTGTGTGGGGATGAGGGGGAGGGGGTGTGTGGTTGTGAGTGTCTGTGTGAGAGAGAGAGAGAGTGTGTGTGTAGTACAATGGGGTCACCTGTAATGTGACATGGACCTAAGGTCCCATCCCTGTGGTACCAAACTTAGCTATCAGCCTCTGCTTGGCCATTTTTCACTGCTGCCTGTCCTGAAGTCCGCCGTGGGGGGGTTGCAAAATGACAGAAGTTGCATTTGCATAGTGTGGGTAATTTTGGACATTATGTGTATGAGCCACAGGCTGCACTTACTGATCCCTGTCAGATGACAAGCGTTGGCTGAGAAAGGGATTGATTGGTCTTGGTGTGGTGTCACCCAGTAACCCCAGTCCAATCCAATCCAGCCCAGAATTCACCCTGTGCCCAGTTAAGTCAGGAGCAGACAGGGACTATCCCAATATGTACAACTCAAACCTCAGTCAACACCGTGTGAAGAGGCAGAGTATATTTTGAGGTTGGAAAGTATTAGAAAATGAGAAATAGGAGCAGGAAAGGACCATGTGACCTTTCAAGTCTGCTCTGCCCATCTAATAATATCCTGGTTGATGGTCTATAGTGCAGGAAAGTGGAATTCGTGTAGTAGAAGTGTATTTTTGGCAGTACAAACACGATGGTCAAAGAGCCTCTTCTGTACGATTCTGTGTTTGTTGCTGCATTGTGTGTGGGCTAAAGTCTCCTGGTTCGAAGGTGCGAGTCCTAGCTACGCAGATATGGGTATTCACCAACTTGTCTCTCACTTGTGTGACAGGGTGAAGGACAGCATGTACCATGCGCTGATATATGCCACCATTTTGGAAATGCAGGCAATGATGACCTTTGAACATGATGACATCATCAGTGCGGGACACACGATGAAAGAAGCACAGGAGATTTGCCAAAGGTAGGAATTGCGGATCGAGGTGGGGGGGGGGGGTTTGGTGGGTACATAGGTACATAATTTGCTTTGGTTACAGCAGTTAAAATGACTTCTCCTGGGTCAAAGGTGAAGAGACACATTGGCGAAAAAGCTCTATTGTAGTAATATGAGGGAGGGCGTTGGCCCAGTGGTATTATCACTGGACTGTTAATTCAGAGACCCAGGGAATGTTCCGGGGACCTGAGTCTGAATCTTGCCATGGCAGATTGTGGAATTTGAATTCAATAACAATCTGGAATTAATAGTCCAATATTGACCCAGAATCCATTATTGATTGTTGGAAAAACCCATCTGGTTTACTAACGTCCTTTAAGGAAGGAAACTGCCATCCTTACCTGGTCTGGCCTACATGTGACTCCAGACCCACTGGAGTTGACTCTTAACTGCTCTCTGGGCAATTAAGGATGGGGTAGTAAAAGCTGGTCTGGCCATTGATGCCTTCATCCCACAATGAATCAAAAAAAATGTTATAACACAGTCCCGGTGACGATGGACCTGAACCTTGACCTCCGAGCACAGAGATAGGGAAATACTGCAGTAGCACAATTGCATGCTAATTAAAAATATCCAAAATATCCAAAAGTTGGAAATCTGAAACAAAAGCAGCAAATGCTGAAGAAACTCAACTGCTGTGGAGGGAGTAGAGTCGTACCTGGCTTGAAATGATAACTCTATTTCTGTGATTCTAAAGATGCGGTTGGACCTGCTGAGTCTCTCCAGCGTTTCCTGTGTTAAATCCTGCCTGGCTCCAAGTAATTCTCTGACGTAAAGTGTTAATGCGTACGACATCTAAGGCAGATGCTGCCCAGGTACTAACATCTGAGCCCAGTTTGCCCAGGGTACACCCGAGGAATAAGTCTGGTGAACCTTCCTCACATTCCCTCCACGGCAATAATATCCTTCCTGGAATAAGGAGACCAAAACTGCGTGCTGCACTCCACGCATGGTCTAACCAAGCTCCAGTACAATCGAAGCAAGGCCTCTCTGCTCCTGGATTGAAATCCTCTTGTGATAAAGTTTAACATGTGGTTTGTCTTCCTAATAGCTCGCTATTAGCCTTCTGAGCTCCCTTTCCTTCTTTGCAAAGGGGCATTGACTAAGTTTGCGATCGCCTGAGGGCACTGGCTAGCTAATTGGATAGAAATGGCATGCAGTGCTATGGAGAAAAGGCAGGAAATTGGCACTAAATAATACAGCCAGTGAAGGTATGATGAGCTAAATGGACCACTTTACCAACTCTGTGAATCTGTACACCGGGGCCTGAAGTGTAACTTTTTTCTATTTCAGAAATATAGTTTATTCATAAATATCTTTATACACACATACATAGTCCCTAAAGCAGTTTGTTTCTGTACAGGAACACATGAGGAAACAAACATTGCAGTTTGACTCTATCAACAAACAAACCAAAGGCATCTCTTACTTGAACAAGTTTATGTTTACATACATTTGAGGCAGGGTCCACAGTGTAACATCACAGCACAGATATTCAGCACCTTCAACACTGAAGTCTGTGTGCTGCTGAGTGTGTGCTTTGATTAGATGCTCATGCTTTAGAGCTCTTGTTAGCTTTACTTTCAGCAATTCTGATGCAGATCCCAGTTACTCTGGGTCATTTCCTGGGGAACCTTTCCTTGCTAGAAGCGTTTTGATAATTTGAATAATGCAGTCACGGTGTGCTGGAATTTTGTAAGTTCCTTTGCTGGTTCAACTAAAGCTGCAGCAAGAGCCTCTGTGGCTTCTGTCATTTGCCTGAAGTTATTTACATACTGATAACAATGGTCTTGTTTCCAGGCCACCGTTGTGTTGGTAGAATCCGACAATCATCATAGCGAGTTATATCTGGGGGAGTCTGTGCATTTGTGTTGTAGTCTGGAGTTCAACATAGTAGTGGTCTTCTTTCTTGTTGAGTAAAGAGATTAAATGGTTTGGGGGGAACGCAGGGGAATGGGGGTCAGAAACATATTATGTTTAATAGTAGTCATGATTTGGAGATGCCGGTGTTTGGACTGGGGTGTACAAAGTTAAAAATCACACAACACCAGGTTCTAGTCCAACAGGTTTATTTGGAAGCACTAGCTTTCGGAGCAACGCTCCTTCATCAGGTGGTTGTGCTGATGAATCCACTTAACGAAGGAGCAGCGCTCCGAAAGCTAGTGCTTCCAATTAAACCCTGCTGGACTAGAACCTGGTGTGATTTTTAATATTATGTTTAAGATACTGAAGTAGCTCATCTTCAAATGGAGCAAGGTCTGGACAGTCTTCTGAGTCTCTAGACTTGAAATGTTAACTCTGTTTTTCTCTCCACAGATGCTGACAGACCTGCTGAGTTTCTCCAGCCCTTTTTGTTTTTCTCTCTGGACAATATCCAGGTTTAGGCTGAGAGGTGGCAATGAATATTTCCACCACACAAGTGCCAGGCAATGACCATCTCCACCACACAAGTGCCAGGCAATGACCATCTCCAACAAGAGAGAATCTAACCATTGCCTCTTACAACATTTAATGGCACCGCAATTGCAGTTGCTGAATGCCTCCAGTATCAACATCCTGGGGGGGTGCCATTGACCAGAAACTGAACAGGTCCACCCATATAAATGCTCTGGCTACAACAGTGAGTCAGAAACTTAGAATCCTGCAGGGAATAACTCACTTCTTCACTCCCCAAAGTCTGTCCACCATTTACACGTCAGGAGTGTGATGGAATATTCCCAACTTTTCTGGATGAAGAGCAGCTCCGACAGCACTCAAGAAGTTTAATACCATCCAGGACAAAGCAGCCCGCTTGATTGACACCAATCATTCACACCCTCCCCCACTGATGCACAGTGGTAACAGCGTGTACCGTTGACAAGACTGCAGGAATTCCCCAAGATTTCTTTAGACAGCATTTTCCAAATTTGCAACCACTTCTATCTAGAAGGACAAGGGCAGCAGATATATGGCAACACCACCCGCAAGTTCCTCTCCAAGCCACTCATAGAGTCGTAGAGGTGTACAGCATGGAAACAGACCCTTCGGGTCAACATGTCCATGCTGATCAGATATCCTAAATTAGTCTAGTCCCGTTTGTCAGCATTTGGTCTATATCTCTTTAAACCCTTCCTATTCATATACCCATCCAGATGCCTTTTAAATGATGTAATTGTACCAACCTCCACCACTTCCCCTCATTCCATACATGCACCATCCTCTGCGTGAAAAAGTTGCCCCTTAGGTCCCTTTTAAACCTTTCCCTTCTCACCTTAAACCTATGCCCTCTACTTTGGACTCCCCTATCTTGGGAAAAGACCGTGGCTATTCACCCTGTCCATACCCAGCTTGATTATATAACCTCTATAAGGTCACCTCTCAGCCTCCGACGCTCCAGGGAAACAGCTTCAGCCTATTCAGCCTCTCTCTATAGCTCAAATCCTCCAATCCTGGCAACATCCTTGTAAATCTTTTCTGAACCCTTTCAAGTTTCACAACATCCTTCCTTTCACAGGGAGACCAGAATTGAATGCAGTATTCCAAAAGTGACCTAACCAATGTCTTGTACAGCTGTCACATGACGTCCCAACCCCTGTACTCAATACTCTGACCAATAAAGGAAAGCATACCAAATGCTGCCTTCACCACCCTGTCTACCTGCGACTCCACCTTCAAGTAACTATGAACCTGCACCCCAAGGTCTCTTTGTTCAGTAACACTCCCTAGGGCCTTACCATTAAGTGTATAAGGCTCACCATCCTGATGTGGAAATATATCACCAGTCCTTCAGTGTTGCTGGTTCTAAATCCTGGAATTCCCTTCTCAGGAGCATTATGGGTTTACCTACAACAAATGGGCTGCAGCGGTTCAAGAAGGCAGCTCACCACCACCTTCTGAAGGGCAGCTGGGAATAAGTGATAAATGTAGGCCCAGCCAGCGATTCCCACATCCTAGAAATGAATTACAGTAAAGGAGATCCCTTATTATGAACTGTGCCTCCAAGTTCCAGCTTCCAGGACAAGGGGCAACATCCTCCCAGCTTATATTTATGGACTGGTGTTCCCTCCATGCCAGCACTCCTTTCTCAAGGACACTCAGGATGGGCAACAACTGCTCACCTTGTCAGTGATGCCCATGTACAGCAAAGGAATAAAAAAGAACTTCTTATCTGAGTCCTGGTGGAGATTACGCTGACTTAATATCTTTTCTAATATTGTTGTGTTCATCTTCCTTGACTCAGCATAAGACGTAATGACTGTGATTATTTAAAAGACACCCATTCTTGGCATGGGGTGTCTTGGGCAAGGCTGGCACTTGCTGTCCATTTGCTTGAGAGATGGCGGTGGAGAGGACATCCTTTGAGCACCCTTTGTAGAGGGTCAGATAACATAAGAAATAACAGCGGGATAGTGGAAATGAGGCCACAATCCGATCAGCCGTGATCTAGAACTTGTAGTGGCTTGTGGGGCCGAATGGCCAATTTCCATTCCACTTCCTTGGGTGTGCTTGTACCTGTCAGCACTCCGATGTCAGGAGACTGGGCAGTCTTCCCTAACTGACCACTTGTTGCCAACAGGTTCCGGAAGAAGTCGACTGTTGTTGGTTCTCTCTCGAGTCTTGTGAACAAACCGGCTGGTGACCACTTCACAGAAGGTTTGTGTCAGAATCCCCTACAAGGGAAATGAAACCTCCAAGGCGAAGGTCTTCATTCCATTAGATTGATAACTCTACTGCTTGTTCAAGGTTACATCAGCTTTGTGTTTGTGTAGTGCCTTTAACATCATTAAACATTCCGAGACATTTCTCAGCAACTTTCATTGGATGATATTTGACCTCAGAAGGAGATTGTGGCCAAATGCTTAAGTTGCTCCTTCAACCCTACCCCTGTGATTAGAGAGGTTCAGGGAGGGAACTGCAGAGCCTGGAGGCCAGATAACTAAAGGCATGGTCGCTAACGTTCTGTCTAAGCTGGATAGTAGTTTTGAGACTCTGCGCACGCCAATCAGTGTCCCATAGCCTCAGAGGACCTTGGAGTTCCACGCATCAAAAGGAAAATAATTAGAGGGCACATTGATGGTCATCAGTGGTTGAGTGATGCAATCTGGGGAAATTCAAGAGGCTAGAATTGGAGGAAGAAGAATTGGAGGCAAAGTTTTGTTATTCAGCCCCTTGTATCTGTACTAACGCATCTTACCTCCCTTTAACCTGTATGAGTATTCCTGAGTACTTTGCCTGATCATCCTGACTTCACTGGTTTAATTTGCTTTTCCTCTCTCCTGGGGTAAGGTTCCATAAACACTGGCCATGTCCTGTTCCGAACCAGGATGAGTTTGGATAAACGTGGGAACTCAGACACTCCCGTGTTGACGACCCCACCCAATTACGCAAGGGTCATGATTCCATGCGCTCTTCATGGGGATACTGAGGCCAGTCGCTCATCCATGTCACAGGCCTGTTTAAACTCTGCCACAGATTAGAGAGCTTATGGGACCAGGGAAGCTAACAGGAATGGTTTGGGGCAATTTGGTCCCTAAAGCACGTTCTCCCATTATCACATGGGCAGTTCAACTCTATTTACCTGCCTTAACTCACTAACCCCTAACAGAACAGATGTATTTATCGGAAATTCAGATCAATGTAAGGAGAAGGCACTCGAAGGATATGTTGAAAAGGTAAATATAACTCAGAGAAAGTGAGGACTGCAGATGCTGGAGATCAGAGTGAAAACATGTGGTGCTGGAAAAACACAGCAGGTCAGGCAGCATCTGAGCAGCAGGAGAATCGACGTTTTGGGCATAAGCTCTTCATCAGGAATCAGGGGTGAATATAACCCCACTGTTTAAGAATGGGGTAAGGCAAAAGAAGGGAAATTATAGGCCGATTAGCCTGACCTCAGTTGTCGCTAAGGTCATTGTGAAGGATGAGATTTCTGAACACTTGGAAGTGTATGGTTAAAAAAGGGCAAAGTCAGCATGGTTTCATCAAGGGGAGGTCATACCTGACAAACCTGTTAGAATCTTTGAGGAAGTAACGAGCAGGTTAGACCAAGGAGAACCAATGGATGTTATCTACCTGGACTTCCAAAAGGCCTTTGACAAGGTGCCGCATAGGAGGCTGCTGAGTAAGAAAAGAGCCCAAGGTGCTATCCTGGATAGAAGCTTGGCTGTCTGGCAGAAAGCAGAGAGTGGGGATAAAAGGGTCTTTCTCAGGATGGCAGCTGGTGACAAGTGGGGTTCTGCAAGGCTCAGTTTTGGGATCGCAACTTTTCATTTTATATATTAAGGATCTAGATGAAGGAACTGAGGGCATTCTGACTAAGTTTGCAGATGATACAAAGATTAGGTGGAGGAGCAGGTAGTACTGAGGAGAAAGGGAGGCTGCAGAAAGTTCTAGACAGGTTAGGAGACTGGGCAGAGACGTGGCAGATGAAATACAATGTGGGAAAGTGTGAGGTCATGCACTTTGGTAGGAAGAATAGAGGCATGGACTATTTTCTAAATGGGGTGAAAATTCAGAAAGCTGGAATACAAAGGAACTTAGGAATCCTAGTGCAGAATTCTCTTTTCAGGTAAACTTGCAGGTTGAGTCGGTGATTAGGACGGCAAATCTAATTTGACACACACACACAGACACACACACACACACACACCCTCCCAAGAAAATTGTTTCTGTCTTCCTGATGCTATCAAATACTTTCAATGTCTTAAACATAGTTATGGAATCATTTGTTAATCTTTGATCTCAAATGAAGACTAACTCAAAGCATACACATCTTCCTTGAGGTGAGGTGTGGAGACCCCAATTAAAGGCAGAAGTTTGACTCCGTGACAGTGATGCAACAGTCATATGTTTCCGATTCATAGCAGTGTGGGGCATTGAGGAGAACTAACTTCTTGTGTAGTTGATTATAACTGGAGCATACCTCTACCCTTTTATATCCTGTGCCATCTCCTCCCTATGTAGGACCTCCTGATATAAAACTGGGCAATGCATGCAGCCATCAGTAAAACCAAAACAATGCTGGTAGTCCTCAGCAGGTCAGGAGAGAGAACCAGAGTTAATGTTTCAAGCTGATGACCTTCCATCAGGTCTGGGATAAGTCCATGATGTAACAGGTTTGAGGAGGAATGGGTGGGACTAGAGACAAAGGAAAGTCAGTGAAGGCGGGAGAGATTCAGGGATAGAATCAGAGTCCAAGGGAATGGTGATGGGGCTGAGAAAAGGAAACACAGAAACGTGCCCACAGTAGCCTGAAAGAAATATCACATCAATAATTTCAGTCTGCAAATTCTGTGTCCTCTGTTTTCTCTCCTTTGCTTTGCATTGCTTAGTTTTTCTCTTGATTTTTGCTTTCAGATAGTGGTGCACCCAGTCTGGACCTTTTGTTACCTCTCTCTTTCCTTAGCATCATTCTCTCTGGCCCTCTCCTGCCATTCAGTCTCTCTTGTCTTCCCTTGTCTTTGTCCATCGCACTCCTTCCTCGAAACCTATAACATCTCTAACTTTTTCCAGTTTTGATGAAAGGGCACCGACCTGAAAACTTAGCCCTGTTTCTCTCTGCACAGCTGCTGCCTGACCTGTTGAGTACTTTGGGCATTTTGTGTCTCCATGTCAGATTTCCAACAGCTGCAGTATTCCGCTTTCCGATTTAGTATTTGTCCGCTCAGCTCCAGAGTGAAGTGTGGTGCTGGAAAAGCACAGCAGGTCAGGCAGCATCCGAGGAGCAGGAGAATCAGGAATGGCTTTTGATGAAGGGCTTATGCCCGAAACGTCAATTCTCCTGCTCCCCTGATGCTGCCTGACTTGCTGTGCTTTTCCAGCACCCCACACTCAACTCCAAGTGAAATGAGATAGGCGATCGAGACCTGTGACATTTGTTCCATTTCTAACCTTCTTTGGTCTGGTGACTCTGACTGTAGTGTGAAGAACAATTGTCGTGTGGAACTGGAGTCAGTGAGTAGGCCAAGGGTGGGCACAGTAGGCAGTCCCTTACCCCAAAGGACAATGACAAAGTTTGGAATCTTCAGGCAGACAGAAACTTCCAGAGTCATTATCAAAGTGGTAGCCTGTGAATTAACGATCTTTAGATGTACCTTAAGCATTGTACCCTTCTGATAGCACCATATAATTCGCTATGTTTATGATGGAACTGGAAAATGTGGGATTGTCAGGGTTAATTGTACCTGCCTGATTGTTTCAACTTGTTTTACAGAGGAGGTCCATGCAGAGGTTTGCTATGCAGAGTGTTTACTGCAGCGAGCAGCTCTCACCTTCTTACAGGTAAGAGGAGACAATTCAGCATTGTGTAACGCCTAACGTTAGGTTAGATTAGATTCCCTGCAGAGTGGAAACTAATCATTTGGCCCAACAAGTCCACACCTGTTGAAGAGTAACCCACCCATTTCCCTCTGACTAATACACCTAACACTACGGGCAATTTAGCGTGGCCAGTTCACCTGACCGGCACATCTTTGGATTATGGGGGGAAACCAGAGCACCCGGAGGAAGCCCATGCAGACACGGGGAGAATGTGCAAACTCCACGCGGACAGTCGCCCAAGGGGCTGGAATCAAACCCGGGTTCCTGGCACTGTGAGGCAGCAGTGCTAACCACAGAGCCCTCATGCCGCCCCAAAGATAGCACTTCCTTTATCAGGTAGTGTGCCTGGGTGTTTTTCAATTTAGAAAGCTTCCACTTAATGAGCTGCAAGAGGAAGTGGTGAAGGCTGGTACAATTTCAACATTGAAAAGGCATCTGGATGGGTATATGAATAGGAAGGGTTTAGAGGGATATGGACCAAATACTGGCAAATGAGACTAGATTACTTTAGGATATCTGGTCGGCATGGACGAGTTGGACTGATGGGTCAGTTTCTGTGCTGTACATCTCTATGACTCTATTACCCTCCCAAGTGGATGTAAAGGGACCCACAGTTGTATTCAAGCAGAGGCTTTCTCCCTAGTGGTCTGGTTAATATTTATCCCTTAAACATCATGAGGATGGGGCAGCAAACCTAGATTATCCAGTTATTATCACATTGCTGCTTGTGGGACCTTAAATCATGGACTGCTGGCTGTAAAGTCCTTGAGGGGCCCCTCCAGTGGTGCACTGGTAACGTCCCTCCCTCTGGACCGAGAGGCCTAGCTTCAAGTCCCACCTCCTCCAGAGGTAGGTAACAGGTTGATCAAGAAATGTTTTTTTAAATGTTCTTCAGAATGGAAGACTCAACAGAAATTCAAATATTTTCTTTATAGGTGATCCAGCTCACATTTTATTGGTCTGTCACAGCCTGTTGCACATTAAAGATAATCTGAAGAGAGAGAGAATGCTCACACTCAGTGCTGGGTGCTGCTGACCTGGAGAGAAATTTAAAAACACTTTGCATTTTGCAAAGCTCCCTGGCCAGGCAGCATGAACTCTGACCCCTGTGGCTGGGCTATTTAAGGACTTTTGTGGTTTGGAAAGTTACTGATAGCAGCAGACAATGGGTGTAGGTTTGCTCGCTGAGCTGGAAGGTTCATTGCCAGACGTTTCGTCACCCTACTAGGTAACATCTTCATTGGGCCTCAGGCAAAGCACTATACATGATTCCTGCTTTCCATTTGTATGTTTGGGTTTCTTGAAAGCAGGAATCATGAAACCCCAATATATAAATAGAAAGCAGGAATCATGGACAGTGCTTCGCCTGAGGCCCACTGAAGATGTTATGTTACCTAATAGGGTGACGAAACGTCTGGACATGAACCTTCCAGCTCAGCCAGCAAACCTACATCCAGAACCTCAATCTGAGCTACAAATCTTCTCAAAACTCGCCAGCAGCAGACAATTTCACTGCTGTTCAAATGCAAAACAATTGTGCCCGTACAGGTAGCCCTTCCTTTGCTCAGCCATACATTCTACAAAATCAGCTGGTGGACCATCACCTCCGCGAGAGAAATTCTTTAGTCTGTCCGAAAGGTGCAGGTTTTCCTGTGCAGGAAGTTGACCCCAACCGAGTGTCACAGACTGGCACATTCCAAGGTCCAGGACTACGTGCTGAAGCTTGGGGCAGCTGGCACAAAGGATCAGGTGTGGAAAGGTCACTGTCTAAGGCTCTTTGACCATAATGCACTGAAGGGCTGGAAGTTGTGGACATAACTCCTGAAGCTGGATGATCCACATGTGACGACTGTGATAACTGTTAACTGTAAACGTGAATGTACTAAATGGCAACAAGTATTAGATGAAATGGATTTGATTTGTGATTTCTGCATATCAACATTGAGCATTCACATAAATCAGAAAACATAGTAAATAGGAGCATGAGTAGGCCATTCGGGCCTTTCAAGCCTGCTCCAATATGATCGTGGCTGATCATCCTGTTCCCTTTCTCCCCGTACTTTTGATCCCTTTAGCCCTAAGAGCTATGTTTAACTCCTGGTTGAAAAACATTCAATGTTTTGGCCTCAATTGCTTTCTGTGGCAGAGAATTCCACAGGCTCCCCCCTCGCTGGGTGAAGACATTTCTTCTTGTCTCAGTCTAAATGGCCTACTCTGTTTCCTTAGACTGTGATCCCGGGTCCTGGAGTCTTTCCTGTTGAGCAGAGGCTGGAAAGGAATTTCACTTGCTCCCTTGTTAATTTCCAACCAGAGGAGTTGATTAGACTTATTAATTGTGGAGCTATAAAGTCATACAGCATGGAAACAAACCCTTCGCTCCAACTCGTCTGCACCAACCAGGCATCCCAACCTGACCGAGTCCCATTTGCGACCACTTGGCCCATATCTCTGTAAACCGTTCCTATTCATATGCCCATCCAGGTGCCTTTTAAATGTTGTAATTCATGAAAGCATTAAAAGAAAGCAAGAATTGCACTTTATGTAAGTTATATTAAATGAAAAATACATTTGTGAATGTGTCATATGGAAATGACTTCTTTTTGCTTGTTCTTTTTCGAATATTAACTTTTGCGATTTGTACTTGTGTATGAGTCCCATGTGGGCTATTAATGCCAGAGACTAAAACACTGTCCAATTTCAATACTCCCAGACAATGAGGAGGTGTTGACAGCAGGTTCTTCTTTATTTTTTGAGAGCTCATCTTATTTGTTTTTTAAGAAATATTAAAACCATTTCATTTGAATTCCATTCCAAATGGCGGTATAGGTATATTGTCACTGGTGGGTTGGGCTAATGTCCAGGATTCATGGACTCAAATCCAAGTAATTTTTTTGAAATTGAGTGAATAAAATCTGGAATGGAAAGCTAGTCTCAGTATTCATGAAATTATCATTGATTGTTGTGGAAGTCCATCTGATTCATAAGGGAAGGAAATTGACCATCCTTACCTGGCTAAAGTGTGCCTCCAGACCCACAGCAATGTGGTTGACTCTTAGCTGCTTCCTACAATGGCCTAGCAAGGTAGTCAGTTCAAGGGCAATGAGGGATGGGGATCCAACGCTAACTTTGCCAGTGACACTCCCATCCCATGAAAGTGTAAAAATATATGTGCCTCAGAGGAAGTGATCGACTTCAACTCAGATCCTGGAACCTCAGACCATTCTGCAAACACTTGTTTTTGCAATTGATTAGTGCTTTCTTCCAGGTTATGATCACAGCCCGTTAGTACAGAAATACCAGAGTTGGCATTATAATTAGACTTGACTCTTGTCTGTGTCTGTGCTTTCAGGATGAGAACATGGTCAGCTTTATCAAGGGTGGAATTAAAGTCAGAAGCAGCTTCATGATTTACAAGTGAGTTAAGATTTTTATTCCAATTTTTAGTTTGTAAGTTTTGCTCTCTTCTTTATATATATACACACACACACACACCTTTCTAATGTTTCCCTCTTTGTTCCCTGTCAATGTTTTGTATATGTCTGATAATTGACTCTGGAAAGAGTCTTGGGGAGGTGTTTCAACTTGTGGGTGAGGCCAGTGAGAACTAGGCACCGTAAACTTGCCACAATCACAAAAGAAAACTCAGCAGAGAATTTGAGCGAAACTCATTCACCTGGAGAACAGTGGGAATGTGGACTCTGTTCCCACATGGAGTGGTTGAGGACAATGCATTTAAGGAGAAGCTAGATAAAAATAATGAAGTGGTCATGTTGCAGCTGTACAGGGCGTTGGTTAGACCATTTTTTTGGAATATCGTGTGCAATTCTGGTCTTCTTCTTATCGGAAAGATGTTATGAAACTTGAAAGGGTTCAGAAAAGATTTACAAGGATGTTGCCAGGGTTGGAGGGTTTGAGCTATTGGGAGAGGCTGAACAGGCTGGGATTGTTTTCCCTGGAGCGTCGGAGGCTGAGGGGTGACCTTATAGAGGTTTACAAAATTATAAGGGGCATGGATAGGATAAATAGACAAAGTCTATTTCCCTGGGGTCGGGGAGTCCAGAACTAGAGGGCATAGGTTTAGGGTGAGAAGGGAAAGATTTAAAAGGGACCTACGGGGCAACTTTTTCTGCAGAGGATGGTGTGTTTATGGAATGAGCTGCCAGAGGAAGGTGGAGGCTGGTACAATGACAGCATTTAAAAGGCATCTTGATGAGTATATGAATAGGAAGGGTTTACAGGGATATGGGCCAAGTGCTGACAAATGGGACTAGATTAGGTTAGAATATCTGGTCAGCATGGACAGGTTGGACCGAAGGGTCTGTTTCCATGCTCTATGACTCCAAGTAGAATCATAGTCGTACAGCACGGAAACAGACCCTTCGGGCCAACTCATGCATGCCAACCAAGCTTCCTAAACTGCACTCGTCCCATTTACCTCTGTTTGGCCTGTATCTCTCTCAATCTTTCATATTCAAAAACCTGTCCAAATGGGTTTTAATTGGAATTGTACCTATCTCTACCATTTCCTCTGGCAGTTTGTTTCATATATGCACCACCCTCTGTGTGAAAACGTTGCCCCTTTTAAACTTTTACACTCGCACCCTAAACCTATGCCCTCTAGCTTTGGAGTCTCCCACCTTGGAGACAGAGTGGAAGAATATTGATGGAAGTGGATGGGGAGGGAGGTTGGAGGAGCCCGTTGCTGTCCTCAAATCCGTTCTGCAATTCATCTCAATCATAGCTGATGTGTGTTCAATCCCCACATACCTGTCCTTGCATCACATCTATTAATATCTTTCCTTCCAGTCCCATTAACCTTGATCCACTAAAATCTTTGCTTAAATCTTTCAGTATCGGTTTTAAATATAACAGTGGATCCATTGTCAATTGTCATTTACAGAAGAGAGTTCCATAGTTCTCCCACCCTTTGAGTGTCGAAGTGTCTTCTCATTTTACTCCTGAATGTTCTGGCTCTAATACTTTGACTTTGTACCCACTCCTACACTGCATGGCTAGTGGGAACAGTTCCTTTCTGCCTACCCTGTTGGATCTTGAACATTTTGATCGAATCACTCCTTGAGCTTCTACATTTCAGGAGTGTCTCCTTAGTTTGTGTAAGTTTCCCCAAAGGGAGACCAGGGACCTCCCTTTTGGAATTAATTTTTAAACACTCATGGGATCTGGATGTCACTGACTGGCCAATATTTATTGCCCATCCCCGGTTGAGAAGGTGGTGGCGAGCTGCCTTCTTGAATCCCTGTAGTTTATAATCCGTGTTTTATTCTGGTAGGTCAGCGCTGCATTCCCTCCAAGATCAGAAGAGCTTTCACAGGCTCCAATTGTGATCAAACCAGGGCTTTATATGAAGCTTATAGACTCTGGTTGAGTCCAATATCCAGGTTAAATTGCCTTGGTTTGTAAATGCTTGGTAACGTAAATGCAACTTGCTGTCCCTGGGATGCTGGTTTGAAGAAATTAGTTGTTTGTAAAAATTCATAGTGCACGGTAAATGGGTTTATTGACCACCTTGGCATCAGAGTATGGTCATGTCACCACCCACCTTCCAGTAAAGAGACAGAGAAGAATCCAGTGGGATCTCTGATGGATATTAGCCTCCCTAACTCGGGGTTAATTGTAGCATCCAGACTATTAGCTCTGATCAGATCAATTAGCTCAGAAAAATCCAGACTTTAGGCTCTCTAATGCCCAGTGACTCAATCACTCTCTGGAACTTGGCAGAGCCTTTGAATTCATTAATGGGTGATAGCTAAGGCTGATATTTATTGTCCATCAGGAATTGAAGGCCAGTCACAGTTCATGGTGACAATGAAACTCTCATTGATTTTCACTTAAAAATAAAATCGTTGAAGGAAGGAAATCTGCTATCCTTGCCCAGTCCGGCTGATGCGTGAATCTAGATCCACAGCAACGTGACGCACTTGGGCTGGAGAAACAAGCCAAGGGAATTCATGATGGATGGTAGGACTCTGGGAAGCACAGAGGATCAGAGGGACCTTGGGGTTGCACGTCCACCGGTTCTTTAAGGTAGCAGGACATGTAGACAAAATGGTTAAGAAGGCACATGGGATACTTAGGAGAAAGTGAGGACTGCAAATGCTGGAGATCAGAGTTGAGAGTGTGGAGCTGGAAAAGCGCAGCAGGTCAGGCATCATCTGAGGAGCAGGACAATCAATGTTTCGGGCAAAAGCATTCCCGATGGACTTACCCTGAAACGTTGATTCTCCTGCTCCTTGGATGCTGCCTGACCTGCTGTGCTTTTTCAGCACCACACCCTAGAATCATATGGGATACTCACCCTAGAATCGAAGAGCAGGGAGATGAAACTGGAACTGTATAAAACATAAGGTTAGGCCACAGCTAGAGTATTATGTGCAGTTTTGTAATCCACCTTCTAGGAGGGATGTGATGGCACTGGAGAGGGTGCAGAGGAGATTTACCAGGATGTCGCCTAGCTGGAGAGTTTCAGTGATGAGGTGAGATTGGACAGACTGGGGCAGTTTCCCTTAGAGCAGAGTAGACTGAGGGGAGATATGATTGAAGTGTCTCAAATTATGAGGGGTGTAGATTGGAAGGAAATATCCCTTCAATGGAGGGATCAGTGACCGGGGACATAGATTAAAGGTAAAGAGCGGAAGGTTTAGAGGAGCTGTGAGGAAATATTTTTCCACCAGATGGTGGTGGGAATCTGGAAAGCACTGCCGGTAATGGTGGGAAAGCAGAAACCCTCAGCACATTGAAGAAGGACTTAAATGTGCACCTGCAATGCCAAGACATGCAGGCTATGAGCTATGTGCTGGGAAATGTGATTAGAATAATTAGGTAGCTGTTCTTGACCAGCACACACTAAATGGGCCGAAGGGTCATTTTCTGTGTTGTAGACTTCAATGACTCTAATGTGGTTGACTCCTAACTGCCCTCTGCAGTGGCCCTAGCAACCGGCTCAGTTAAAAGGGCAGTTAGGGATAGACAGATGCCTGTGATATCCACATCACATCAAAGAAATCTTGAAAAACTACTCTCTGAACATTGCCGTGAGTCACCTTCGTGAATGGCCATGCACTGTCTGGATGACAGGGCATCTTGAGATTGTGAGAGACAAATACAGAGACAAAGAGGTCAAGAGCTCAGAAGAAGGCCCTTCAGCTAATTGAGTCTGTGCTGGTCAAAAACGACCACCTGACCATTCCCATCTCTCATAAAGGAGCCAGAGTCAAAACAGGACATGGGCTGGAAAAGCACAGCAGGTCAGGCAGGATCAGAGGAGTAGGAGAATCAATGTTTCGTGCATAAACCCTTCATCAGGAATGCTTGACACACTCTTTGACTCTGGTCTCCAGCATCTGCAGTCCTCACTTTCTCCTCCATCCCTCATAAATGCGAGTTATTTCTTTCTGTGCAGACAGCACTGGCCCTTCCAGCTTCAGTGAAAAAAACACTCTTTCATTTGCAGTCAGTTCTGTCAAAAACCTATATTTCATTTCCAGCCAGACGCTGTTCCATCTGCTTGCTGAGGGAGTAGGTCATCTCGGTTGGTTTTGTGTTCGGGTCTGCCCCCTGCCCATCCCCTGTTACATGGGGATTAAAGTATCTGTTAACCTCCCGTCCTGCTCGAGGTGAACGTGAAAAGACTTGGTTTCTCTTTGTTGTTGACAGGGAGCTCCACAATTTTCTGCAGTCAAACCTCTTCATCAAAGGACCGAACCACTCGCATTTAGAAGGAGGGGTTTCCTTAGGAATTGGAGCATTCAACTTGGTAAGATCAAAGCTAGAAATGACTCATTCCAAAAAAAGGGGGAGGCCGACGACAAAGTACAAATGTTGGTTCTCCTCAGGGTACAGGTGGGGCTGGACTAGAGTAGAATTATAGAATCAGTGAATTCCTACAGTGCGGAAACAGGCCATTTGGCCCATTAAGTCCACACTGACCCTCCGAAGAGCATTCCACCCAAACGCAGCCCCGACCCTATCCCTGTAACCCTACATTCCCCATGCTAACCCACCTAGTCTGCATATCCCTGGACACTATATGGGAGCTTTAGCGTGGACAATCCACCTAGAGTAGGCACCACTGCTCAAAGGTAAAAGGCTGAGCTTCCCTTCATCCTTAGTGTCATGCAGCACAGAAACAGACCCTTCAGTCCAACTTGTCCATGCCGACCGATATCCCAATCTGACCTAGTCCTGTTTGCCAGCATTTGGCCCATATCCCTCTAAACCCATCCTGTCCATATATCCATCCAGATGCCTTTACATATTGTAATTGTACCAGCCTCCACCACTTCCCCTGGCAGCTCATTCCATACATGCACCACTCACTGCGTGAAAAAGATACCCCTCAGGTCCTTTTTAAATCTATCCCCCTAAGCCTATGTCCTCTAATTTTCGGAACTCCATACCATGGAAAAAAAAACTTTGGTTATTTATCCTATCAATGCCCCTCGTGATTTTACAAACCTCTATAAGGTCACCCCTCAGTCTTTATCAGTGAGTTGTCAGCTGTGGGTGGCATTCACGCCTCTCAGTCAGTATAGTACTGGGAGAGTGCTACACTGTCTGAAGTGCTGTCTGTTGGGTAAGACCTTTTCCTGGGGTTTGAATCTGCCCTCTCTGCTGGATGCACAAGTTCTCTTGCTGCCTGCTATTGGCGAGTGTTGGAAGAAGTCGCAAGTTGATACTCCCCCTGAGCTACGAATACACCTTCCTTGTCTGTCAAGTCCTGGAGTCGGAGTCGATCACAGAGTTTCTGGCTCGGAGGCAGGGATGTTACCCACTGTGCCACAGGACCAGAGGAAACTTGCTAATGTACATCGTGTCTGTGCTGTCCCCAACCAGGAAATCCTTGGTGCTATCACTTAGAGATGGATGACTTTCAGTTTCCTACACATTCCATCCCTCACTTGGAAAAACACAGCAAATAGTAGACTATGAGTATTAGGGGAAAGAGTAGGCTATTTGGCCCCTCGAACCTGCTCTGTCATTCAGTAGGATCATGGCTAATCTGACATTCCTTGCATCCATTTTCCTGCATTTTCCCATCCTAATCCTAGATTCCCCTACTGAGCAAGCCACATAACCGGGAACAAAAACAGAAATTGCTGCAAAAACTCAGCAGGTCTGGCAGTGTCCTTGTAGAGAGAAAGCAGAGTTAATGTTTCCAGTCCCGTTACTCTTCATCAGAACTTGTAGAGTCGTGGGACTCGAAACGTTATCTTTGCTTTCTTCCCACAGATGCTGCCTTGTTAAGTTTCTCCAGCAATTTCTGCTTTTGTCTCAGACCTTCAGTATCTGCAGTCCTTTGTTTTATTTTAGCACGTAACGGAGAATCTGTGGAACAGTTACCCCGTTCTGGGTGTCTGGATTTTCTCTGGAGAGAGCAGCTTTGTTTCTTGACTTGACCTTTGTTATGTCCTTAGACGCTGTCACTGTTCCCCACACGGATCCTGAAATTGTTGGAGTTTGCCGGCTTCTCTGGTGACAAGGTAGGGACGAGAAAACCTTCAGCGACTTTCACCCTGAAAAGCGGTGGCAGAGATCTCTTTTTCTATTTGTCGAATTAGACATGGGAGTAAGTGGTGGATTCCGAGCTGTTATTGTAGGGAAGGTAAAAAGCCTCCAGGAAGCTTTCTGACAGACTCTGAGAAATGATTGGTGCATAATTCGGGGAAGCGAAAATGTTTGATTTGTTCAGCCAACAGTTGAGGTGCCTGATGGGAGTTCTCATCTTTGATGGATGAGTAAATCTTTAAAGTAATTAGCCAAAGGGCTGTGCATGAATTGGACAAACATCTTTCATGAATCATAGAATCCCTACAGTGTGGAAACACCATTTGACCCAACAAGTCCACACCAACTCTCCGAAGGGTATTCCACCCAGACCCATTCCCCTATCCTATTACTTTACATTTCTCCTGACTAATGCACCTAACCTACACATCCCTGAACAGTATGGGCAATATAGCGTGGCCAATTCACCCCAACCTGCACATCTTTGAACTGTGGGGGGAAACATGACGCAGACATGGGGAGAACGTACAAACCCCACACAGACAGTCACCCGAGGCTGGAATTGAACCCAAGTCCTTGGCGCTGTGAGACAGCAGTGCTAACCACTGACCCACTGTGCCACCCATAAAAAGTGCCGACTCTGCCGGACCCGAAATCGGAACCTTTGAATCCCTTCGAACTACTAGAAATCCAAAGCGCTATCCATTGCGCCACAGAGCCACCTTTTTATGTAGCGAGAGTTTATGATCTGGACTACAGTGTCCACAAGGACAGTGGTAACAAAAGCCGAACTTCTAAACACGAATGCTTTAAATATGTGGGTGGAGAACATTCACAGGGCTCCAGGGAAGAGAGCAGGGGACTGGAGCTAATTGAGTAGTTTGTTTTAGAGGCTACACAAGCACAGTGGAATAGATGGGCTCTGTGACTCTGTCAATTTGATCACATTCCTTTCTTTGTCAATGATTCTGAATTATGGGATCTGATCTTCATCGCTCAGACCTTTGAGTATAGGATTTGGGATGTCATTTTGAGCTTGTACAGAAGATTGGTGAGACATTTTCTGGAATACTATGCGCAGTTCTGATCGCTGTGCTACAGGAAGGATATTATTAAACTGGAGAAGGTTCAGAAAAGGTTTACCAGGGTGTTGCCGGGAATGGAAGGCTTTAGTTTTCGGGAGAGGCTGGATAGACTGGGACTTTTTCAGTGGAGCACAGGAGGTTGAGGGGTGACCTTGTAGAGACTTATAAAATCATGAGGGGCATAGATAAGGTGAATATCAAGGGGTGGAAGAGTTCAAAAATAGAAGGCAAATTTTTAAGGTGAGAGGAGAAAGATTTTAAAAAAGACGTGAGGGGCAACTTTTTTTATACAGTGGTTCGTATGTGGAATGAACTGCCAGAGGAAGTGTTGGATGCTGATACAATTAGGAGAAAGTGAGGACAGCAGATGCTGGAGATCAGAGTCGAGAGTGTGGTGCTGGAAAGACACTTCATCAGCTTCTACCCGAAATGTTGATTCTCCGGCTCCTTGGGTGCTGCCTGACCTGCTGTGTCTTTCCAGCATCACACTCTTGACTGCTGGTACAATTACAATGTTTATAAGACATCTGGATGACTACATGAATAGGAAAGGTTTGGAGAGATATGGGCCAAATGCAGGCAGGTGGGATTAGTTTAGGAATATGGTTGGCGTGGACTATTTGGACCAAAGGATCTGTTTCCATGCCGTATGCCTCCCTTACTCTGAATCAGCAATTGTATTCTCCAAAAGGATTAGGGTGACTTTACCTTCACCTTAATAAATATTGCAGTAATTAATGATTCTAGATTTTGCCTAGCATATCTTATTCTGAGAAGATATAAAATGAACACACAGCTGTGATTATTATGAAAAGGTTTGAGAAGTTAAGGATAGTATTCATTGTCCATAAAACAGTAACGATGGAAGATAGGCAGGATTTTGGTTTTCTCTTGGCTGTGTGTCGCTGGCAAGGCTGGCGTTTACACCCCATTGAGTGAAAGCTCAGTGCCTTTCTTGGTCATTTCAGAAGTTGGTTCAGACTCCACGAGGTTGCTGTGGGTTTGGAGTCACATATAGGCCTGACCAGGGAAGTAAGGCAGACATTAGTGAGCCAGATGGGTTTTATAACAATCAATTATAGCCTCATGGTCACCATCACAAGCTTTTCAATCCCAGAGTTCATTGTTTGAATTTAATTTCCAGCTTTGGTGGAGTATATTACTATCAGAAGTAGAAGGTTCCAGTGTAGTAATTATTTCAGGTGAAGGATTGTTAAGATGATCAAATACAGTCATAGAGATGTACAGCACGGAAGCAGACTCTTCAGTCCAACTTGTCCATGCCAACCAGATATCCTAAGTGAATCTAGTCCCATGTGCCAGCACTTGGTCCATATCCCTCGAAACCCTTCCTATTCATGCACCCATCCCGATGCCTTTTAAATGCTGTAATTGTACCAGCCTCCACCACTTCCTCTGGCAGCTCATTCCATACACGCACCACCTTTTGCTTTACTACAAGATATAATGTGGTTTGTATCAGCTCCTGCTGTGTGATACACTCAAAAAGCTGTGATCCAATACACTCCTCCATTTCCGGCCTCTTGTGCCTTCTCAATGTTCATCACTCTATATTGGCGGGTTTATCTTCAGCTTCCAGGGTCCGAAACTCTGAAATTCCCTTCTTTAAACCTTTCCAAACTTCTTCCCCTCTCCCCTTCTCCAAGCCTCTATCTCTTTGAGCAAGCTTTTGGTCATGTCTCCTAATACTTCCTAAGGTGGTGATACATTTTTCACTTTGGAAATTGGTGGAACATCTTACTATGTAGATAGTGCTGTGTAAATGCTAGTTGTGGATGCGGTACAGTCATGGATCAAGACTAGTGACTCAAAGCTATTGAGTGCTCTCTGATGTTGCTGATGTATTTTCCAACAGGAATATGGTCTGTCCCAGTTACATGATGGAGTGCTGGTGCCCAACCTTCGAGAGATTCTCTGTGTCATGCTGCTGCTGTGTTACTATACCTTCCTCACCTTCATACTTGGTAAGAGAAAACGGATGGCCTTAAGATTTGTTTGAGCCTTGTAAGAGTGAAAGAGGCAACGTTTCTTCATGGATTGTCTCCAACCCCACTCCAGTCCCTTGTTTCTTGTCCATCCTGCCAGCTGAGAATCCAATTACAGGCCATTCAGCTCCTTAAGCCTGTTCTGTTTATCAAGACGGCTGATCTGTATGCTACCTTTATCCACATGCCATGGCTCCATATCCTTTTAGCTATAATCTCATCATTTTACACTGCCTCACAGCGCCAGGGACCCAGGTTCGATTCCAGCCTTGGGCAGCTGTCTGTGTGGAGTTTGCACATTCTCCCCGTGTCTGCGTGGGTTTCCTCAGGGTGCTCTGGTTTCCTCCCACAGTCCAAAGATATGCAGGTCAGGTGAATTGGCCGTGCTAAATTGCCCATAGTGTTAGATGCAATAGTCAGAGGGAAATGGCTCTGGGTGGGTTACTTTTCAGAGGGTTGGTGTAAACCTGTTGGGCCGAAGGGCCTGTTTCCATACTGTAGGGAATCTCTGTTGACTGAGTTGGCTCTGATTTTTAACCTCATGTCACCCTAGTCAATATCTCCCTTCATCACAGTGTACAAAGTTTCTCTCTATTCTGCTCCCCCTCCCCCCCACAACTCTCATTGCTTCCAAAGAACTAAAATCCATAATCACCTCCTTCCTTATTTCCCTCCCACTCCTCTGTGTTCCAGAGCAAATCAACCCTGGGCATGGAACGCCCCCCCCCACCACCTTCATGAAGCTCGGCCCACCCAATCCCTCCTTCAATACTGCTCTGAAAGCCAAACTTGTTCCTGGAAATCATTTCTGTTGCCTAAGGGGCTGGCAGAGGAACTGCCCCTCGTTTGTTTCTGTGAATCCATGAGGAGTCTTGTAATTTTTCTTGTCCCTTTCGTTCTATCATGGGATGTAGGTTTCACTGGCAAGGCCAGAAACTGTCCCTAATTGCCCTTGAACTGAGCGGTTCACTTAGCCATTCCAGAGGTCAGCCAGGGGTCAACCACATATTGCTGTGGATCTGGAGTCACATGTAGGCCAGACCGGGTGAGGATGGCAGATTCCCTTCCCTGAAGGGCATTAGTGAACCAGATGGATTTTGACAAAAATGATTGACTTCAATTAGAGTAGCTCCCGATTCCAGATTTATAAATTTATAAAGAATTATTGCTTTTAGTGAGATTACCACTGCACCACCATCTCCCCATTTCAGGAGAACAGGAACAGGATTAGGCCATTCAGCCCCTTGAGCCTGTTCCACTACTCATTGAGATCGTGGCTGATCTTGTCCCAGCTCCAGATGCATGGCTTTAGCTCACAATCTCTTAATAGCTTTGAACAAAAATGTACCTGTTTTGATATAAAATGAACAACTGATGCTGCAGGAGCATGAGGAAATCATGTGACTCTGGGTGTACGGTGCTGGTGGTGTGGGGGGTGGGGGTGGGGGGGGGACTGTATATCGTGATGCACAGGATGTAGCAGTTGGGAAGCACCTACTGAATGGACCAGGTATTTATTTCCTGTCCTGCTGGAGACTGAGTTGGACCCAGTTTGATCCTAGACCTTGCCTGATGTCTTTTGGGGCAATGGTATAGATGCTAAACCTCTCTGCAATGATGCAGGCTAAGTGTGCCAAAAGGTTGGAGCGCTAGAGGTCAGAAGAGGAAAGAACTATGGGAACTGAGGAGAAATGAAGTCCCAGAGATGGTCCGCTCGATGGGAATAGCACTCGGATTGTTAATACATTAACAGGAGGGTCCTGCACACTGCAGGTGGAATGGTGTGAGAGACAACTGGAGGGTTAATTCCACAGTCCAATGGGGAAGCTGCACTGGAACAGATCATGGGTTAGAGGTCAAGTGCCAGAAGGCGAGAGGTCAAGGGCAGTGGTGTGACCGCTGATAAAAATGGACGGGTTTGTGCATTCTGCAGGGCATCTGAGAATGTAAGTGGAGTGGTGGCAAACTCTTTCAGGGACACGTCTGTTGAAACTTTCCAAAGTAGGATGTTCATTATAGAAACCAGATATTCAGCACAATTCTGTAGAATTGGCTACTACCATCTGATGCCTCCGATATGAATGAAGGATACATTAAGAGGATAATTGATCCTGGAAGACAACCAGCCTGCCCAGTTTTTTTTCTGTCCCTGTCCTTTGATCCCTCGCCACTGAAGAAACATGTCATGAGCTTACCGGTAATTTGCAATCCTATGCTCCCATGGGAGTGGTGCTTTTGCTGGGAACCTTGGTACTTGATCTCCAGCCAATGCTTAAGCTCAGGCCGAGAGGCGCAGCGAACCCTCCGACCTTGTAGGCTGCACAAGAGTATTTTCCTTTCACCTTCAGTTATAAGTATTCACCAACATGCTCTTCAGTGCAGTGTTGCCTTTCTCGGGTAATGTGATTAGATTAGATTCACTACAGTGTGGAAACAGGCCCTTCGGCCCAACCAGTCCACACCACCCCTCCGAAGAGAAACCCACCCAAACCCATTCCCCTACATTGACCCCTGACTAACGCACTTAACACTCTGGGCAATTTAGCATGGCCAATTTACCTGACCTGCACATCTTTGGATTGTGGGAGGACGCCGGAGCACCTGGAGGAAACCCACGCAGACACGGGGAGAATGTGCAAACTCCACACAGACAGGCAGGAATCAAACCCAGGACCCTGGTGCTATGAGTCAGCGGTGCTATGAGTCAGCAGTGCTAACCACTGAGCCACCATGGAAGGACAAGGTGGATCGGCGCTCTGTGTTAAAAGTTTCACAGAGGGGCATTCTGTGACCCACCCTGAGGGAGTCCTGCATGTCCCACTGACCAGTCCTTTTTCAGTGATGTGAATGCTGGCTACCCATGTCAGTAAGGACCTTTCCTTTCTCTAACGGCCCTCACGCAGAGTTATGGGCAGCAGGAGTGAGGGGTCTTCAGCGCTGTGCTTCAACGTAGGGCAAGTGGAGAGGATACACAAAGCAGCCCAGGGTTAGCACTGCTTAAACGTAAGGGGTTACCTTTTCGAAAACAGAGATGGGAGGGGGAGAAAAGTGTTCTCACGCAAGGGTTTGTCTTTCAGTCTCCCTTCCTGACACGGCGGTGGACGCAGAATTCTTGAATAGGATTGGGGGCGGAGTGAGATAGATTCCAGATCAGTGAGGCAGGGTGAAAGGTTCTCTGGGGTTGTGGGGAGGCGGGAATATGGAGTTATCAAACAGCCGTGATCTTATTGAATGGGAGAGCAGGTATGAGGGGCCGAGTGGTATACATTTGTTCTGGGGGAGAATTAATCACTTCTGGCTTGGCTCTGAAATGCTTTTTTCATGATGCTTTAATCCTCTTGGCTTTAGGTACAGGAGAGGAGGAGGTCACAGATGCAGTGGTTCTCCTTCAGCCCTACCTCATTCGCTATCCCAAGGTAGGATAGGCCGATACCTTCCTTTTGTTTATAATCAATAGATCTCGTTTGATGTAGGTTAGGGTCTGGCCTGACCCATTCAGGCCATACACGACTCCCTGTGAAAGCCCGAGGGCAGGAGCTTGTGTTTGGATTGATTGGAGCGCTGGTGGGTCTGGTGATTCAGAGCTCCAGGCTAACGTTCCTGGGACACGGTTTCAAATCCCACCTTTGCTGTGAGTGAAATTTGAATCCCACCAAAATCTGGGATTTAAAGGCATGCCTAATGTGTGGTTGGACAGTTCCTACTGACCGACTGGAGAAAAAAATCTCTGGGAAGGTGACTAATATTTTATATCTCTCTCAAGTCATTGCAGTGATAGAGTCATAGAGATGTACAGCATGGAAACAGACCATTTGGTATAAGTTATCCATGTCAACCAGATATCCTAAATTCATCTAGTCCTATTTGTCAGCACTTGGCCCGTTATCCTCTAAACCCTTCCTATTCATAACCCCATCCAGATGTCTTTTAAATGTAAAAACTGTTCCAGCCTCCACCACTTCCTCTGGCAGCTCATTCCATACACGCACCACCCTCTGCGTGAAAAATATACCCCTCAGGTCCTTTTTAAATCTTTCCCCTCTCAACTTAAACCTATACCCTCTAGTTCTGGAGTCCCTTATCCTGGAGGTTATGAGTTAAGGGACTCACAGGGAAGTTAACTGCAATGATGTTTCTAGCTGTGGGCCTAATCCTTTGAAAAACTTCTCCTCTCGACTCTCTCTCTTTCCCCCTGGCTGTTAATGACATAAACATCGAAACAGAAAGCTAGGAAACTGCGATTTGCTAATGAGGTCATCTTGTTGCTTATTTTCTTGCAGGGAGCAATATTCTTATTCTTTTCGGGAAGAATTGAAGAAATCAAAGGGAACCTTGATGAGGTAAGAAGCCCGCATGTGAGATTAGCTGTCTTGGTTAGTGCCCGTGATCGGCGGTGGCTAGTACTTCTGCCCCGAGTCTGGAGATTGTGTGTTCAAGCTCAAGTGTTTTTCCAGCTACATGAACACCACAGTTCAGACCTGTAGCCCGGTGCAACTCTGAGGGAATGCTGCACTGTTTCCTAATCCGTGTCTTTTTCAGATGTTAAACCAACCACTATTTTAGTGGTTGTCCTTAGTGGTTTCAAAAATCGGAAAATATTGTTTTGAAGAAGATTTTGGGGGGGAGGGGATCTCAGCTTTAGTTAATCTTCAATCAACATCACAAAAATAACTTAGAAGGTTGTTAGCGCATCATTTGTGGGAGGTTTTGCGGTGCACAGGTTGCCTTCACTAACTATGAGAAAGTGAGGACTGCAGCTGCTGGAGAGTCGGAATTGATAAAGCATGGTGCCGGAAAAGGCACAGCAGGACAGGCAGCATCCGAGGAGCGAGAAAGTCGACGTTTCAGGGAGGAGCCTTCTTCAGGACTGGGGAGGGGGCTGAGAGAGAAGTAGGGGGAATGGGCCAAGGGGAAAGGTAGGTGGGATGGCGATAGGTGGGTGAAGGTAGGAAGTGATGGTGGTAAATCGGTGGGAAGGAAGATGGATGGGTAGGTCAGGTCAAAGAGGGTGGATCTGAGTCAGAGGGTTGGACCTGGGATGCCTAATGTGGTGTCAGATTCTGTTGATAATTCCTGGCGAAGTACTTTGAGAAATGGTACAACAGTAAAGGTACTATTTGAATGCAAATAGTTTACCATCCACCCTTCTCTAATACCCTCGGTTTCCCCAAAAACTGGACATTTTATTTCTGTATTTTCTAAGATCTTATAGCTGAAGAATCTGTACCTGGGTATCTTTGTACCTAAGCTGGTGCTGTAAATGGTGATGCATAAACTTTTTACTGCACTCATTGAGTGTATGTGACAATAAGTCCATTCATTAATTCGTTCATTCATTCAAGCCAACAGCTGGGTCGGGGACGGTCAGACACTGGCTTAGAAGCCATAGGAAGTCGTTGTCATTGGAGGGTGTGACCCTGGTGTGTTGTAAATCCTATTGGAGAGAGTGTTCTTACAGGGATTGAGGGGTTCTGGGTACAACTACTGCTTCCAGGGGTGATCCATACTGCCACTAATCCTCATTCCCCTTGGACTTTCAGAGGAAGGTTAAACTTCATTTTTTTCTGCAGAAGAGGCTTCTCCCTGTAGTTTGTTCTGTCTCAGTATCTAAGTACACGTTGCTTTAACTCTTAGCTCTAATAGCTATTACAAAGAAGAGGTAGTTAAGGCCGGTCTGTCTCAATGAGTAACTCTCCACTCTCCATCTCTCTGTCGTAAACACTAACTAACCGTGCAACCAAACTGTCCCAAATCCAGTGACTGTGCTATATAACACGGTGGGTGGAGCATCGTTTTACTCAGATTAACCCTTGCATGTCAATGGGCTGGCTGCAGTCAGGACCACAAACAGCATCCCAGACGGATTGTGCCAGAGAGTAGGAGATTTCACTGGGACGACTGGGGGAGGGTGGGTTTGCGATTTAAGGTTGATACAGAAAATAGCAACAGTCCTTTGAGCCTGCTTTGCCATTCAGTAGGATCATGACTGATCATCAAACTCAGTCCCCTGCTCCCATTCTCTTCCCCCAAACCCTTTGATGCCTTTAGCCCTCAGAACTGTACCTAACTTCCTTTTTGAAACATTCAATGTTTTGACCTCAACTGTGGGCAGAGAATTCCACAGGCTCACCACTCGCTAGGTGAATAAACTTATCCTCAGCTCAGTCCTAAATGGCCTACCCCTGATTCTGGGTCAATAGTTTGTTGCAGTGGTGAGTTTTTTAACTGGTCAGGGTCTCATGGTTCAGGGTCAGCCCCTCTGCCCCATTCCTCTCGCTGCCAACTCTCAGATCTGTGGATTCTGGGACAGTGGAATGTAAAAGCGTACTGTGCAGGAACACTGTTGTCCCCACTCACTCCTGTTCAAGTCTTTTAAAAGTTACACCGTATTATCCTCCCAAATAAAATTGACCTTTTTTTTAACCTTTTGACAAAGCTGCCAAGACCCATTTTGCAGTGAGCACACACTGTCTCTGGTATGTGTTAGTGGGGCAGATTTATTCTTGGCTGTGTGTGTGTGGAGGAAACTGTAAAGATAGAGGATCGACATCTCATGATGGTGGTGGGTGGGTACAGCCATCACACCATAAGATATAGGGGCAACAGCCCATTGGGTCTCCTCCAACATTTGATCATGGCCTATGCATTTAGAACATAGAACGTTGAAGATTACAGTGCAGTACAGTACAGGCCCTCGATATTGTGCCAACCTGTGGGACCAATCTTAAGCTGGAAATGTGTTGCTGGAAAAGCGCAGCAGGTCAGGCAGCATCCAGGGAACAGGAGAATCGACGTTTCGGGCATAAGCCCTAATCTTAAGCCTATCTATCCTACGCTATTTCATTTTTCATCCATATGTTTATCCAATGACCATTTAAATGCCCTTAAAGTTGGTGAGTATACTACTGTTGCAGGCAGGGCGTTCCACACCCCTGCTACTCTGAGTAAAGAAAGCACCTCTGACATCTGTCCGATATCTATCACCCCTCATTTTAGAGGCCGCTGTTTCTCAACCCCATTCTGCTACCTTTTCCCTGTAACCCCTGATCTCTATCGTATGCACATGAACAGCCTGCACCAACCAAACCCATCGTGGCAGTGTCAAATATTAGGGAATGCAAGTTGAAGCAGAAAACTGACTTTGAAGGTGGGAGGATGATTTTGACTTCAGCACTGAAGGCAGAAAACCCGTGTCTAAATTATAATGTTTTCGCCGACTCATAGAATTCCTTTAGTGCAGAAAGAGGCTGTTCAATCCATCAAGTCTGTACTGACCCTCCAACCCAAATCCAACCTGGACTCTTTCCCTGTATTTCCCATGGCTAATCCACCTAGCCTGCACATCCCTGGACACTATGGGCAATTTAGCATGGTCAATCCATTCTAACCTGCATATCTTTGCACTGTTGGAGGAAAAGAGCACCTAGAGGAAATCCACAGAGACGGGGTGAACATGCAAACTCCACACAGACAGTGGAGTCCTTGGCACTGTGAGTCAGCGGTGCTAACCACGGAGCCACTACACCATCCTACTCATCACAAAACTAGTAACTATACTCTGTGTTAAAAGCATGTGGAAGTTTATTAAAGCAGAAGACGTACGGACAAACGTACGATTTAGGAGTAGGCTATTCAGCCCTTTGAACCTAACCTACTTCATCAATCAATAAGATTGAGGCTGATCTGATTATTCCACGCGCACTCCCCCCGCCCCCCCTTCCTTTGGAAGCTCATTCCATACACTCACCGCCCTCTGCGTGAAAAAGTTGCCCCTTAGGTCCTTTCTATATCTTTACCCTCTCACCCTGAACCTGTGCCTTCTAGTTTTGGACCCCCTACCCTGGGGTAAAGATTTTGGCTGTTCACCCTACCCATGCCCCTCATGATTTTATCAACCTCTTTAATGTCAGCCCTCAGCCTCTGAAGCTCCAGGGAAAGTAGCCCCAGCTTATTCAGCCTCTCCCTATAGCTCAAACTCTCCAGTCCTCGCAACTTGCCTGTACCTCTAGTCTTTGGAGGTGCTGGTTAATTAAATGACAAAGTGGGATTTGAAGGTACACTGTGGTAAATTGCTCTGTGTATTGGATGTTATATGCAGGCAATCAGAAGGTTCGAGGAAGGCTGTGCTGCACAACAAGCTTGGAAGCAGTTCCATCACATGTGCTACTGGGAGCTGATGTGGTGCTTCACCTATAAGCAGCTGTGGAAGGTGGCTTATTTCTACGCTGACCTCCTCAGCAAAGAGAATCGCTGGAGTAAGGTGAGGGTCGCACTTTAAGGTAAGGAGCAGGAGGTTTTGAGAGGATTCAGAGGAGTTTGGGTATCTGGAACCCTCTGCGTAAAAAGAGGCAGGAGCTCTCAAGACACAAGTATTTAGATGAGCACTTGAAATGCCAATGCAATATGAGGCTACAGACTAAATTCCCCACAGTAGGGAAACAGGCCCTTCGGCCCAACAAGTCCACATCGACTCTCCGAAGAGTAACCCACCCAGACCCATTCCCCTACATTTACCCCTGACTAACACCTCTAACACTATGGGCAATTTAGCATGGCCAATCCCCCTAACCTGCACATCTTTGGATTGTGGGAGGAAACTGGAGCAAACTTACCCAGACACAGGGAGAATGTGCAAACTCCACACAGACAGTCGCCCGAGGCTGCAATCAAACCCACATCCTGGTACTGTGAGGCAGCAGTGCTAACCACTGAGCCACCATAGTTGGGGCTTAAGGCGCTGTGGTAGTGTCCCCATCTCTGAGCCAGGAGGCCTGGGTTCAAGTCCTACCTGCTCCAGAGATATGTCAGAACACCTCTGAACAGGTTGATTTGGGAAACATCTACACTGAAGAACTAAGGGCTTTCATGGTGCAGTGGTAGCATCCCTACCTCTGACCCAGGAGGTCCAAATTCAAGTCACACTTGTTCCAGAGGAGTGTAATAATCACCTCTGAACAGGTTGATTAGCAAGTATCTCCAAGGCTATGGGCTGTGTTCTGGAAAATGGGATTAGAATAGATGGATGCTTAATAACCAGCAAGGGGCGGCACATGGTTAACGCTGCTCCCTCACAGCGCCAGGGACCCGCGCTCGAATTCACACTTGGGCGAATGTCTGTGTGGAGTTTGCACATTCTCCCCGTGTCTGTGTGGGTTTGCTCCGGTTTCCTCCCACAGTCCAAAGCTGTGCAGGTTAGGTGAGTTGGTCGTGCTAAATTGCCCAGTGTTCAGAGATGTGTAGGTTAGCTGCATTAGTTAGGGGTAAATGTAGACAAATAGGGTAAGGGAATGGGTTTGGTTGGGATACACTTCGGATGGTCCGTGTGGACTTGTTGGGCCGAATGGCCTGTTCCCACACTGTAGGGATTCTATGAACCAGCAAAGACACAATGGGAGTCGGTAATTGTAGTCTGTAATGTCTCTGTGACCAATGGCGGGGAGATTACTTTCTATTAACTTCTTCCCTGGGTTGTAGGCATCACTGGCAAAGCCAGCATTTGTTGCCCGTGCTATTTTTCGCTCGGTCATTTCAGAGGGCAGTTGAGAGTGAATATTGCTCTTGGTCTGGAGGCCAAGTCCATGTACGGACAGCAGATTTCCCTCCATAAAGGCCATTGGTGAGCCAGGTACAGTCAGTTTTGCTATAACATGCGTTTCTTCAACACAAACTGGCTGTAACATGATTGAAGAATTTAGACCATTATTTGTAGAATGCAAACTTTCCTTCCCTGTATTGGCTTTAATGTGATTCTGGTCCCATTGATTTAAATGGTACTGTTATTACACAATTTTCTTATAACGTGGGATTGCATGGGAGTGGAACTATCCTGTTATATCAGGACAGATGTAGGTTTTTAATAACAATTGACGAGGGTTGAGGTGGTCACCATCACTAAGACCAGATTTCAATTCCAGATTTATTGACTGAATTTGAAATCCATCAGCTGCTTTGATGAGATTTGAACCCGTGCCCCTAGAGGTTTAGCAGGATGACTAAAATAAAAGCAAAATCCTGCAAATGCAGGTGAGCTGAAATAAAAAGAGAAAGTGCTGGACAATCCCAGCAGCTCTAGCAACATCTGTGGAGAAAGAAAAACAGAGTTAACTGAAGTTCTTAAGACGAGTCAAATTAGACTTAAGGACTGACCACGAGAAAGTACACTAAAAGAATGATAGAAAGGGGAATTCCCCTCTTTGTCAGGTTCTAGTTTTAAAGGAGGTGTGACCTTTTTAAAACTATAATGGGGGGAGTTGATTGCGTTAGGAGTGATGAGGGTATTTCTGTTTGAGTGGGAGACCAGAAGCGGAGGCAATGAATTGCAGAGAGTCCCGAATAAATCCAGTCTAATAAGTTAGACCCTAACCATCTGGAACCAGGGTGAAAGCAAGTCATCCTCAATCCCAAAGGGTTGCCTGAAAGCAAGATAATAGAAGTGACTCCCTGTCATACATTGTTTTATAGTGCTATTGTGTAGCATCTTGGGATGACTTATGATGTTAAAGGTGATGGCTTAGTGGTATTATTGTTGGACTGTTAATCCTGAGACCCAGATAACGTTCTGGGGACCAGAGTTCGAATCTCACTTTGGCAAATGGTGAAACTTGAAGTTAATAAAAATCTGGAATTAAGAGTCCTAGGGATGAATCTGTTGTTGGGGAAAAGTCCATCTGGTTCACTAATGTCCTTTAGGGAAAGAAACTGCTATCCTTACTTGGTCTGACTTATGTGTGATTCACAGCAATGTGGTTGACTCTTAATTGCCCTCTGGGCAATTAGGGACAGGCAGTAAGTGCTGGCCTTGACAGTGACACCCTCATCCTGTGAATGAATAAAAAAAAACTCAACTATTGTTATTGGAAATTCAATAGAAATGTGTTTTCCCAGTCAGTGGTGAGAATGTGGACATAACTGTCATGGGGAGTGGTGAGGTGAGCTGCATTTTTGGGGGGATTTTCATGAGGGAGGAAGGAAGAATTTACCAATAGGCTGAGGTTGTAGGAGGAAGTTCATAAATCCTTCAGTGTCACTGAGGGTCAAAATCCAGGAACTCCTTCCAAACAGCACTGAGAGAGTACAAACAGAAAATGGACTTCAGGAGGCAGCTGGCCACCACCTTCTCAGGGACAACAGATGGTGCGGGTGGGTGTTAGGTGATAAATGCTGGTGAAGAATTGCTGTCATTCCTTTGTAATTCTGCGCAATGTGAACAGTACTCAGGTCAAGGAGTGGGGAAAAGAAAGAGGAAGCTGTGACACATGGTCACCTGTAAGAAGGGAGTTTGCATGGGGTAACACTGTCTCCCCAGGGCTTTCCCTACAGTCTGTCCAGCCTGTGTCTAACCATCTTGTGGATGGAGTGCTAGAGACCCAGAGAGTGGCATGGCGAAGTGGGTAGGGAAACGTGTTATCTGGGAGCACATTTCCAACTCTTGTATTCCAGGGTCGTATGTTGCCACCATGTCACTACTCCCTTCCTGAAGGTAATTAGGGATGGGCATGAGCTGCTGGCATGGCCAGTGATGCCCACATCCCATGAAAGAATGAAGAAAAAACTGTTCTGGTCCAAGTCCTTGTGGAGGTTGTGATGACCTTAAGCTCTTTGCTGTTTTGTCGTTGTGTTTAACTTGCTTGTCTGCATAGTTACACAGAAACATGACTCGGCAAATATCTCCCACTGAACGTCGGATGTAAGGCTCAGCAATTGGACCTTAGCCAGTTTCAAAGAAATCTCTTGGGACGTGGAATGAGAAACTGGTGGCAGAGACCCCCTCCTCCAACCACCCTTTGTAGAAATAAGAAATTGAAAGCAGGAGTAGGCAGCAGAGTGGCCACAGTCTGATCAGCCATGAGCTAGAATTTCAGGGCAGACTTAAGGGCCGAATGGCCTATTCAGCCCCGATTTGCTATTCTCTTATGTGTGCTTGTGGCTGTTCTGGGGCGGCACGGTGGCTTAAGCACTGCAAACTCACAGCACCAGGGACCCGGGTTCAATTCCTGCCTTGGGTGACTGTCTGTGTGGAGTTTGCACATTCTCCCCTGTGTCTGTGTGGGTTTCCTCCCACAGTCCAAAAATGTGCAGGCCAGGTGAATTGGCCATGCTAAATTGCCCGTAGTGTTTGGGGCATTAGTCGGGGAGAATGGGTCTGGCTGGGTTACTCTTCGGAGGGTCGGTGTGAACTTGTTGGGCCGAAGAGCCTGTTTCCATACTGTAAGAAATAGGAGCGGGTGTAGGCCATTTGGCTCATCAGTACTGATCTGCTGTTTGGTAAGATCATGGCTGATCAGGGTCGAGAGTGTGGTGCTGGAAAAGCACATCAGGTTGAGGAGTAGGAGAATCGAAGTTTCGGGCATTAATCATTCTTGATGAAGGGCTTATGCCTGAAACGTCGATTCTCCTGCTGCTCGGACGCTGCCTGACCTGCTGTGCTTTTCGACTCTGATCTCCAGCAACTGCAGTCCTCACTTTCTCCTCCAGGCTGACCAGGTGATCAACTCCGCTTCCTTGATGTAAAGTTATAACCAGATCCGACTGTGCCTCCACCATCCTTCCCTGTTATTGCCTACGCAGATTAAACACAATCATCTTGAAGCCTATTTTTTTTAACCCTGTTTACTTCAGTACTGTTTATGCAGGGGGTCAGTTGGCTGGACGGCTAGTTTGTGATGCAGAGAGACATCAACAGTGCGGGTTCAATTCCTGCACTGGCTGACGTTACTGTGAAGGAATGTCCCTCTCAACCTGTCCCCTTGCCTGAGGCATGGTGACCCACAGGTTGAGCTGCTGCCGGTCTTCTCTCTCTCTCTCTCTCTCTCTCTCTCTCGCTGTCTCTAATGAGAGCACTGTAGTCATAGAGTCATGGAGATGTACAGCATGCAAACTGACCCTTCGGTCCAACTCGTCCATGCCGACCTGATATCCTTGTAGTGACTGTGTCTTTTCATTTTTACGTATTCAAAATTTCACTTTGAATCCAAGAACTTTCCAGAAATATCTACAAATTTCATTTGAGTGTTCAGTTGTGCTGTGAGTGAAAGGGAGAAAAATAAACACGAGCTATTCGCCTCGCTATTTATTGAGCAGCTTTCCTCCAAGTTCCAGAATGGCCCACAATGAATTAGTTCAGTGGATTTCTTCCCTTCTCCTCCAGGCTATGTACGTCTACATGAAAGCAGCTTACCTGAGTATGCTACCTGCACACGAAGCAAAGCCCTTCGGGGACGATGAGGTCGAACTCTTCAGGTGAGTCAAATTCCCAGAGGATATTTCCTTCCGTCCCATGGGTAGAGTGAGTGGTTTTCACCTGGAGCGTTTCCACGTCCCTGTGCACCAGCAACCTGCTGCCTGTGTGCTAGCCAATTGTAAAGTTTGGATACTATTTGGAGAGTTGGGCCAAGGGCGATTTGTTCCCTGATGGGCTGAATGGCCTTCTGCATGGTGAAAGGACTGTGGCAACTGGTTCTTATTCACCTCCACCTTCAGATTGAGTCAACACCAGGCATGGACTGAATGGATGTGACGTTAGTGTAATATCTGACAGACTAGCAATACCTGTGCTCTGACATCATTGTACACTATCTTGCTTTGCTTAAATACATTAGATTTCTTAGTCCATTTAGAAGCTCACTCAGGATTGTTCAGCAGGTACTGCCTGATCACAGAATTACTGTATATTCCAATAGTGGACTTCTGGGTTTTGCAAGAGTTGGCTGGTTGGGTACAGTCCAAGCACTGCCAACAATCCTGAGTGATCTTCCTAACCGGCCTACTCTTGCAAAGCCCACTATTGGATACAATTCTGTGATTGGGCAGTACCTGCTCAACAATCCTGACTGTGCTAATCATGGCATTAACAACCAATTTGAGATCATCAGTTGAGCCTGTAATGTGACTCCTCTATGATTGCTGGATGCCTCATCTACAAGGTCACGTTCTCTCCATACAAAAGGAGAGATCTTTTCAAATGATCTATCTACAAACATAGGGAAACTGTATAGCTCCTCATTCCTTTCTCCATGGCAACACTTCAGCCAATCAGCGCTGATTTGAATATGAGTTTGCAGACTTCTGTAACAAAGTGTTGTGATGTTAGAAATTTGGAATTCTTGAATTTTGTCCTGATGGATACAAGTCGAAAAAGTGCAGCAGCATGTCTCTCTGCTCAGTAAGATTTATCTTCCTCAAGTACCTGATGTAAATCTGTTTTTTAACGTTGCCTCTTTTAGCATGATTTCACTTTACCGTTGTTAACCTGAAGGGATTGAACATCTCCTCAGATGTTGTCAGTTTCATATGAATGTTGTTAATGGTGCTGTAGGACCTGACCTGATGGGCACTGGGTAGGAGGGACCATCGCGTGTCTGACTAGTGGACCTTCTCTCTGCCACATCTGTGCCTGAGGTCCTCACAATGATGTCCGCTGCCCACCCACAACATACCAGGGCCCAGACTAACTGCCCTTCCCCCACCCTACACCCTGCAGTCACTGCCCCTCCCCCACCTTAC
>NC_057717.1:99630547-99697235 GCF_004010195.1 Chiloscyllium plagiosum | reverse complement strand
CCCCCTCTCCCCCCGATTCCAAACCCCCTTTCCCCCAGCCGTGAGACCCCTCCCTGCGTGAATCACTTCTCACCTCACGAGTGCGACCCTGACCTCAAGTGAGGATGCAGCCTCGAACACAGTGGGTGCAGAGAGTTCAGCAACATGCAGTGTCTGTGTAGTTTTTAATTGGATTGGTCTCTGTGATGTTCATTTGTGTTCGCTTTAAACTGAGCGCTCTCGCTCTCTCTCTCTCTTTCTTTCTTTCTTTCTTTCTCTCTTTTTCTCTCTCTCTCTTTCTCTCTCTGTCCCACAGACAAGTCCCTCTGCTAAAGCAGAAGATAGCTGGGAAGTCTCCTCCCACAGAGAAGTTCGCTATTCGAAAAGCCAGAAGATATAAATCCAACAACACTGTGAGGCTACCTGTACCAGCCCTGGTGAGTCTCATTTCAATTCCTACATGAGCCCGCACTGAGGGAAGCTTAAATGAGGAGGCTTGCTTATAGAGAGGCTTCCCTTTTAAAACCAGGGAACACAGTGACTGTTTAGATGGTAGGAGCAAAGGTAGACTGAGAGAGACTAAAATTGCTTGATGATCAAAAAAAAACCAACAAAAAGTACTGTGGAATCTGAGCCAAAAACAAATTGCTGGAGAAACTCAGCAGTGTCTGCCAGCGGAGAAAAGCAGAGCTAAAGTTTCAGGTCTCTTCCTCAGGACGTTTAACTCTGCTTTCTGTCTCCACGGATAGTTCCAGAACCTTGCAGAGTTTTCTCCAGCAGTTTTTGTTCTCTGTTTGTTGCTGGGATGTGATCGCAGTGGCCGGGATGGTGTGTGTAAGGTATGATCCTGTGGGTGTGTCGTTGTGTGTGACAGCTCTTCAGAACAAGTCTCTCTGTCTCTCAGTTTAGACATGAGCTTTCAGACATTGGTGTGGAGACCTTTGGTTACTCACCTGGGCAGGCCGCGTCTTCCTGGAGCCTGAGTTGGTGCGGAGGTACCTGTTTGGTTGCATTCCTTTCCAGCCTTCCTGTTGTCCATTGGAGAACATCTCCTGCTGAGTCACCTTGCACTCTGCTGTGGAAATCTGAATCAGTCATTGTAAGGAACATAAAGTAGAATGTTCCTGCTGTATGAAAAGAGGTCCATCGAGTTGGCACTGACCTTCTGAAGACCATCTCCTCCACCTCCTAGTCCCACAGGGGGTTTTTATTCATGGCCAACCCACCCTAACCTGCACATCTTTAGAATGTCGGAGGAAACCAGAGAATACCCATGCAGACGTGGGGAGAATGTGCAAATTCCACGCAGCTTGAGAGTGGAATTGAACCTGGCGCTGTGAGGCAGCAGTGCTAACCACTGAGCCTCAGCAACTGAGTGGCTTGCTAGGCTATTTCAGAGGACAGCTCAGAGTTGACCAAGCAGCTCTGTAAGAACTGGTGCCAATTGAAGGACAGTGCATTCAATCTTCACCTCTTTGGGATGACGGTGCGGGGGCTGGGCAGGAGGTTGTGTGGAGTGGTGAAAGAGAAAATTTATGTATGTCAGCCTGGCTCTGTCAGTGACTTTCTTAGCTCTGTACTAGAGCTGGGTCACAATCCAGCCTGACCTTTCAGTCCCGTCCTGAGGGTGTGCTGCACTGTCAGAGGAACTGTTGACAGTGAAACTTCTATCCCAAAGACTATCAGTGAGTATCTGCAGCAGTTCAAGAAGGCACCTTTCCAACGGGCAATTAGGGATGGGCAATAAATGCTGGGTCCAGTCAGTGACACCCACATCTAATGAAAGAACACAAACAAAATGTACTACAGGAGGGGTCAACATCTATGTTCCTTACTCCTGAAAACCAACAGAGCTTGAAATAATGAATGTCACCATTTAAGAATGCTGCAGAACATGACCTTCGAGACTTACAAACAAACCATCCGTGTTTAGTTGGAGGGCTGTTTCTGTGGTCCATTTACAATTGGCAGACCTCTGAGTGCTATGCAATAAGAACATAAGCAGGCTATTCAGCCCATCAGAGTCAAGATTAGAGTGGTGCTGGAAAAGCACTGCAGGTCAGGCAGCATCCGAGGAGCAGGAATATCGATGTTTTGGGCAGGAACCCTTCATCGGATGCTGCCTGACCTGCTGTGCTTTTCCAGCACCACTCTAATCTTGACTCTGATCTCCAGCATCTGCAGTCCTCACTTTCGTCTATTCAGCCCATCAAGCCACCCCTGCAAACTAAATTATGGCTTTTCATCTCCTTAGATGCTATTACTCCGCAGAAACCTTTAGATCTCAGTCTTGAACCTGCTCAGTGACTGAGTCTCCATGATTCTCTAGAGAAGACAATTTCAAATGCATTGTCCTCAGATTGTCATCTGTCTCTAGCTTCACCAGCAGTGGTGTGATATCCCACTTACACCTGTAAGAACTTTGTAAATCTTGAATGTGTCCACAACCCCTACCTGTCTTACATTTTTCTTATCCCTTTGCAGTCTGAGTGGTAATTTACATGTTTCTGCAGAATTGCATATGATTCCAGAAAGGGTGCATTTTACTGAGTTTTATCATTGCCCCATATCAATAGTTTTCATTTTAATAGATTTTTCTAGACTTGTACATCCCCTCAGCTTTGCCTGTAATCATTTCTCTCTTGATGCTGTTCTCCTAGTTGTAACTCCTACATAAATCTATACAGCTATTAAAAAGGATGATGCATTTGCAGATGTACGTTTCCAAAGAACCTGTTTGCTTATGAATGAGGGTCTGTGGTATGCACTGAAATACCTTGGTGCTTATTCTCTGAACTGATTTAAGGTCGCTCTGAATTATTAATGCCTTAACATTAATATTTTAACGTATCATAGGTAATCACAGGACACAGATTTAATCTGATTGTTAAAAGGAGCTAGGGGAAATAATGAGGATTTTTTAAATGTAGTGAGTTATTGTGATCTGGAAGGTGCTGCCTGTAAGGGTGGTGGAAGCAGAGTCAATAGGAACTTTCAAAGGAAATTGGATAAATGATTGACAAGGAGCCAGTGGGAGGGGCCATGAGGAGATGATGGGGGGTGGTTGGGGGGGTTAAGGGTAGTGGATAGTGGAATTAATTGGATGGCTCTATTCAAGGAACCTACATGGATTTGCTGGGTTGATTGGCATCCTCTCTATATAACTCTCTGTACATACACTGAAGGTGTTCACTGAATTTATGTGACTTTTATCCTCATTTTAATAGGAAAACACTAAAGGTATGATTTTTACAATCCAGAGAGAAATAGATGAATTTAGTGGTCTAGGGAATTAGGGAGATGTGACGGCCTCGTGGTATTATCACTCAATATTAATCCAGAGATTAAGGTTATCTTCTGGGGACCTGGGTTCAAATCCCACACCGGATTAATTAAAAAAAAATCGTTGCAGTTGGATGTTCATATGGACTATCAACCCAAGATTAACAGGACTCTACAGCAGTCTGCAGAACTCCCAGCCACAGTTACATCCTCAATCAGCACCTTCCCCCTCTGTGGGATCTTGCTGTGCAACAACTGGCTGCTGTAATTAGCCGTGCAACATTTCAACTAATACAATGTAACTTGGGACGCCTTAAAGAGAGATGGAGCAGGATTCTAAATGTAAGACCTTCCTCGTGAGGAGGTGCCAGTCAGTACGTACGTTCAAGCACAGTCTCCGCCTCGCTGATCGTTCTCAGCATCAGTTAAAAAACATCTAGAGTCTAATGATGAACATGAATCCATTCTTGATTGCCAGGAAAAACCCACCTGGTTCACTCATGTCCTTTAGGGAAGGAAAATGTCATCCTTACCTGTTCTGGCCTACATATGACTCAGGACCCACAGCAATGTGGTGGAGTCCTGACTGGTGTCTGGACTCAATAAATGTTGGCCTAGCCAGTGACACCCATCTCCTGTGAGTAAATAAAGAATAACTTTGGGGCAATCTATTGGATCCTTCCTTGTATTGAAAATGTACTAAGGGAATTTAGGGTGTGATGTTGGTAAGTATTATTTATAGCTCATTAGGGATCATTATATATTTTATATGTTTCTGAGGAATGCAATGATAGCACTAATTTCCAAATGTGCAGCAGGTTTATATACAGAAGTCACAAAACACCAATACAGCCACAAAATGTATGAACTTTGCCTGTTTACTGAGTCTACACCCAGGCATAACCAATCAAGGCATAGATAGTCTGTCAGACTCTCAGAATCAAACACAGATAATCAAACACTTCAGGGACAAGAGACCTATGAGAAATTAAGCTGTGAGGGTCACTTTTCTCCACCTAATGCCCTTACTCTTCTCTCCCCTCCAACAGGAGATGATGTACATGTGGAACGGATTTACAGTCATCGGTAAACAGCGGGATCTTACGGAAGAGATGCTGAGAACAATCAGCGAGGCGGAGACTGTGCTCGAACAGGCAGCACGTACGTACTGACTGGCACCTCCTCACGAGGAAGGTCTTACATTTAGAATCCTGCTCCATATCTCTTTAAGGCGTCCCAAGTTACATTGTATTAATTGAAATGTTGCACAGCTAATTACAGCAGCCAGTTGTTGCACAGCAAGATCCCACAGAGGGGGAAGGTGCTGATTGAGGATGGAACTGTGGCTGGGAGTTCTGCAGACTGCTGTAGGGTCCTGTTAATCTTGGGATGATAGTCCATATGAACGTCCAACTGCAACGTACTCATAAGACCATAAAAACTGCAGGCAGGAGTAGGCCTTTCAGCCCTTTGAGCCTAACCTGCTGTTCCTTCAGAATCTTTCTCCCAGAGTTGAAATGTCTAGTACTAGGCGGCCTGCATCCATTGTGAGAGGGGGAATGTTCAAAGGAGATGTGAGGGCTAAGTTTTTTTAGAGTGGTAGGAGTCTGGAATGTGCTGCCAGGGGTTGGTGGTGGAGGCAGATATGATAAGGGGGTTTAAGACACTTTTAGATGAGCACATGAATGTGCAAGGAATGGAGGGATATGGACCCAGTGCATGGCAGAAGGGATTAGTTTAATTTGGTGTCATGTTTGACACAACATTGTAGATGAAATGGCCTGTTCCTGTGCAGTACAGTTCCATGTTCTGTATTCCCTCAGACTAACTTCCTGTTCTTCTCCTTAGCTAATGACTACCTGACGGATGATAGGTGTGTGGTGAAACTCTTGAAAGGCTTATGCTTGAGGCATTTGGGAAACGTCTTGGAAGCTGAGCAGTGTTTTGTCTACATATACCACAAGTGAGTACAGGGCTGTTGGGGGAGGGGAGGGAGTTGGGTATGGGTCTAACTGCTGTAGAGTTGAACCAAAAGGAATAACCGCCTCCCCCCTTGGTTCCCCGACAGTGAGAAGAACATTAAGTTTGACCACTACTTGATTCCAAATGCACTTCTGGAGCTCAGTCTGTTATATATACAACAGGCGAGGAAAGAGGAAGCTATTAAATGGCTGAGGCGAGCAAAGTGAGTACTGTGTTGGTGTGGGAAGCAAAGGTGCCATTTTAAGGGTTATCCAGAAAAGCCCCAGGATTGATTTTGTGAGCACGTCCTGCTCATTGGACTTTGGGGGAGAAAAAAGCTGGATTGTGAAGGCCCTCTTGTGGTGCAGTGGTAGTGACCCTACTCTTGGACCAGGAAATCTGGGTTCAAGTCGCACCTGCTCCAGAGATGTGTAGTAACACCTGTGAATGGATTGATTATGTAAAATTTAAAAAAAGAGAGCAGCATTGTGAAGGACCTGTTGTGGCACAGTGGTAGTGTGCCTGGAAGACCAAAATTCAAGCCACACCTGCTCTAGACGTGTGTAGTAACATCTTTGGTTAGAAAAATAGATTAATAAAAATAAAAGAGCTGCATCCTCCAGTGCTTTATCTGCTCATTCAACTCCACTTTGGTTTAGCTCCTTCCCCCCCCCCCTCTCTCTCTCTCTCTCTATCTCAACATCCCCCTCACTGTTGGTGGTTTGCATTCCCATAGAGGATGTCGCCTCTAAATGTTTGATTGGCTACGCAGGTGTTAGTTAAAAGAAAAAAGAAAGTCTCGGTCATTTTGGTGGTGGGAAAGTTGCTGAGTTCTGTGTGATCGCAGTTCTGAGTATAATGAAAGAGAGAAAAGAGAGCTGTATTTGGACAGGGCTATTGTGGCGCAGTGGTAATGTCCTTACCTTTTGATCAAGTTCTAATCCCACCTGCTGCAAAGGTGCGTAACGACATCACTGAACAGGTAAATTAATGCTCCTGGCAGCCAGTCTGTGTTAATTGTTGGTTGTTTAATTAGCTAATTGGGTGATGGGCTTATTTATGTATTTTTGAAAAAGAACTAGGATCTTCTGCCTCTTATGGTTACATCCGTGCCTGGATGTCCTTGCAGAAGGGGACACAGAGCCTACTGATGCCCTTGAATCTTTTCAGGATAGATAGGCACTACAAGGGCTGCTGCGTAGTATGTGCCCCTCGAAAACCATTTTAATTCCTTTCCTCCCCAGTCTTTCACTGATTTTTAATTTTTGCTTCACGTCTGTGTTTTTCCCTCTAAAAGGAGGGTGTTTGGCTTTTGAGCAGGGAAAAATTCCAGGCAGGCAACGTGGAAACTGTGGTGTTTGTGCTAAACTGTAGATTTACAATAAAATCTTTTGTAAATCTCCCAAAAGCTTTAGGTACTTGGTTCAGCATATCGACATTGGTTTGTAAAATATCCAATCCTTCCTGCTCCACCGCACCCCTTAATTTTTAGTTTAAAATGCTCCCCTCCCCTTGATCACCAAACCTGTTGGTGAGCCATACACACGGACAATGGTGCTTTGGTGGAGACTGGATATTTCTCGTCATAGAGTTTACGTTTTCAAACAACTCCCTTTTAGTGCTGGCTGGCTCCTCTTTATATCATCCGGAATTGCCCTCTGGGTAATTAGGGATCGCATCCTATGAATGAACATTTAAAAAAAGATCAGATACTAAACTTGGCTCAGTTGCTTTTGTAATACAGAGAAATGGGTAAAAACAAGGACTGCAGATGCTGGAAACCAGAGTCTGGATTAGAGTGGTGCGGAAAAGCGCAGCAGGTCAGGCAGCATCCGAGGAACAGGAAAATCAATGTTTCAGGCAAAAGCCCTTCATCAGGAATAGAGGCAGAGAGCCTGCAGGGTGGAGAGATAAATGAGAGGACCTGGGGTTGAAGTGTTCCGAGCCGGAAGATGAGGTGTTCTTCCTCCAGGTGTCTGGTGGTGAGGGAGCGGCGGTGAAGGAGGCCCAGGACCTCCATGTCCTCGGCAGAGTGGGAGGGGGAGTTGAAATGTTGGGCCACGGGGCGGTATGGTTGATTGGTGCGGGTGTCCCAGAGATGTTCCCTAAAGTGCTCTGCTAGGAGGCGTCCAGTCTCCCCAATGTAGAGGAGACCGCATTGGGAGCAATAGATACAATAAATAATATTGGTGGATGTGCAGGTCAAACTTTGATGGATGCAAAGGCTCCTTTAGGGCCTTGGATGAAGGTGAGGGAGGAGGTGTGGGCACAGGTTTTGCAATTCCTGCGGTGGCAGGGGAAGCTGCCAGGAGGGGAGGATGGATTGTTAGGGGGCATGGACCTGACCAGGTAGTCACGGAGGGAACGATCTTTGCAGAAGGCGGAAAGGGGTAGGGAGGGAAATATATCCCTGGTGGTGGGGTCCGTTTCGAGGTGGCGGAAATGTCGGCAGATGATTTGGTTTATGCGAAGGTTGGTAGGGTGGAAGGTGAGCACCAGGGGCGTTCTGTCCTTGTTATAGTTGGAGGGGTGGAGTCTGAGGGCGGAGGTGCGGGATGTGGACGAGATGGGTTGGAAGGCATCTTTAACCACGTGGGAAGGGAAATTGCGGTCTCTAAAGAAGGAGGCCATCTGGTGTGTTCTGTGGTGGAACTGGTCCTTCTGGGAGCAGATATGGCGGAGGCGGAGGAATTGGGAATACGGGATGGCATTTTTGCAGGAAGTAGGGTGGGAAGAGATGTAATCCAGGTAGCTGTGGGAGTCGGTGGAATGTGTTTGACAAGGTAAGCTCCAGCAAATGGGAGAATGATGACAGGGGAATCAATACCCATCCGTGTTTCCTCTTTTGCCACTGGTGTATTACAGTGGGACTGGAACCCACAACCTTCTGAGTTCAGGATACCACAGCGGAGGCTGATACCAGGCTCTGGTCACAGTCTGGTTTGGAGGAGAAGCCTAGATTGTCTTCAGCATCTTTTGGGCGTTGACTGTAGCTGGACAGCATGAGGACTCATCTGCTAGCTGGGCATTTGTAGTTAAATAGGCTGTTCTGGTCATTTGTAAGAGACTGACTCCCCGGTAAAAGTGAGGAGAAACAAGCTGAAAGGAAAAGGATCAAACAGGTATTGTATTGGAGGTAGTTTTCCCCTAGATGGGGCTGTTTGCCTATCTATCAGAAGCCATTGATTTGTTTATGAAATTGTGCTGGGTTTAGAGGCAATTGAAGTTGATTCAATAACAGGAAATCCAGACTGTGATGCATAAAAGTTCAGCAGAATGTTGGAAAATTGCAGTTTGGTCTCCCCTCTGTCTTCCCATAAACCACCTTGCTAGGACTGATCATAGGCATGGGATTGGGCAATTCAGCCCATTGAGCTGATCCTCTGGGACGTGGCTGATCATATATGCCTGCATTATTTCCATATTACTTGATGCAGTTAGTCTCTGGAAATGATTTGATTGCTGTCTTGAATAGATTGTGCTTTCACAGCTGACTGGTGTAGGAACAGTTTCAAAGTTTCACCACCCTCTATCCTAGCCAGGTCACCCCCATACTCTGAGATGATGCCATTGGCTCCGAGAATCTTACACACTGGGGGGGAAAAAGAAATCTCTCCGAATCTACCCTGTCAAGTTGCCCAAGAGTATTGTATTTTTCAATAAAGTCATCTCTCATTCTTCCAAATTCCAATGATGACAGACCCAACTGACATAAGACCGTCCCTCCATACCTGGGATCAGCTGAGGGAACCTTCTGTGTACTGCCTCCAATGTCAGTCCAACTTTCATTAGCTAGGGAATGCTTTCCTCTGGCATTTTCCCAGATTCTTGAAAGATTACTACCAGTGCATCCAACAACTGTAGGTATCTCTTTAATAACTTAGGATATATTCCATCAGATCCAGAGGACTTACCAGTCTTTCACATGATTAATTTCTCTAGAACTTAGTAGAACTACAGTAGTTATTATATATATTTTCTTTCCCTCTTTTTCATTTAGTATTTTGGAAATGCTATTAGTATCTTCAGAGAATCCCTACAGTGTGGGGATAGGCCATTCGGCCCAACAAGTCCATAAGAGTAACCCACCCAGATCCATTCCCTACCACTCTACATTTACCCCTGACTAATGCACTTAACCTACACATCCCTAAACACTATGGGCAATTTAGCAAGGTCAATTCACCTAACCTGCACATCTTTAGGTTGCGGGAAGAAACCAGAGGAAACCCACGCAGACACTGGGAGAATGTGCAAACTCCACATAGACAGTGCCCAAGACTGGAATTGAACCCAGTCAATTCCAGTGCTAACCACTGAGCCAATTTTCTTGTTTTACAAAACACATTCTCAATTAAATTAATGTAGTCATACTAACAAGGTAACCTCTAAACCCAGAGGCTTCCAAAACAAAACCTGGTTGCTGAACTTATTTTTGCTGAACTTTTATACATCACCCCTTTTGTGAACACTAATGAAAAGTATGTATTTAACTCCTTTGCCATTTCCTGGTTCTCCATAATACATCCCCAGCTTCATTCTGTAAGGAGCCTACATTTACTTTGGCTTCTCTCTTCCGGCTTATATATTTAAAGAGGATCTTGCTGTCCAACTTGCCTCTTTCTTCCACCTAAGCCATGGCTGACAGGTATAGATATTTTCTAATCAACATGTTCAGAAATATTCTAAGACACCCATTGAGTAAGCTACCACCATGCCACAATAGCCCAAGGCTGACAAGTATGATCTTGGATGGGTTTTGTTGGTTTCTTCTGGGTTTGATTGGCTAGACACTCCACTCTGCTCTTCTCCCCTAACTATGCTGCAATCTCTCTAGGCAAAACTACAAGGACTATTCCATGGAATCTCGGACGCTCTTCCGAATACATGCTGCTCTTTCCAAACTGAAGGCAGAGAAAGATGAGAATGGGTTTGAAGTGACTGCCCTCTAGAGGTGAACCCAACCCAATGCAAAATGGAGGACTGAGTAAACATTAAAAATGGGTCAATGTAGGGGTAAAATCAAAAGGCCAGGAAATACGTGGGAGTTGAATTTTAATGCTGTGGGACATTTATGAGCTTGGGGGAGCTGGTCTGCCCACACTGAATCTCAGACTCATATGGCTCATAAACATTGTCCTGCGGCATTTTGATTTGAGGGCAGGAGGTGGAAAGTGTTGCCGTGGTGACACGTCAAGATGCCGTATTTCAATACCGATGCAGCGCACCCCTCTCCGTCGTTCTTCTGACATTTTTTGGGGCTTGGGGTCTTAAACAAAAACGTCACAGGTTGCTTTTATCAACCTGAGAACATCACACACATACTGAGTGAGAAATGCCTTTTTATTAATGTCGAGGCAACAAGCTGAGAAAAGGACTCTCAGAAGACATTACAGAAAGGACTGTGTACTTTTCGATTTTCTTACTGTTTCCTATTTTGTCACGATTAAACCAGGTTTTATTTTTGGAAGCCCCAGGGTTTAGAGGTTACTTTGTTAGTATGACTACATTAATTTAAATAAGAATGTGTTTTGTAAAACAAAAAAGTGGCTTCCTGAGCTAGGTTCTTCCTCAAAGTACTGTATTGGGAGATAGAGACAATAAGAAAACTTTCCCTTGCAAAAAATGATTTAACATTTTACTGATGTTTACACTTTTGACTGAAATAAGGGCAAGCATTGAAATGCGTTGATATGGCTTCACTTTTTTTTAAATTGGGCGATGATCAACTTCCCTTCGGTTTTATAAATAGGATTAGATGATTCAGTTCTGGTTGGCGAATGGAATCAGATGTGAATACTTCGGATAGGTGATTTGCTGTTTATTCTGGAGTGTGATACGATTTTCAGGAAAGTTTTGATATCCTGTATTTAAATGACGTTGAGTGACCCAGTGGCTAGTGCCTGAAACTCAACTGCTGAGTTTAATGTCTTGTCTTTGGGTGGTGTAATTAAGAACATAGATTCTGTTGAAGTGGTCAGAGACTTGGATGATGAGTGAACTATCCCCACAAACAATTGTTTTGCTGCCCCTACCTCTTCCAAATCTGTTGTTCTCATTACCAGCTTGCAGTGTTACTATCTGCATGGTCTTGCAGAACTTCAGTCTTGTTGAACAGAAAGACGTGTTTCCAAAATTTCTCGTCTCATACACATCGGGACAAACTCAAGAATGCCACACTTCACACCAGGCCAGGTATGTAGGCTGTACATCCTAGACAATAGCTTATCAGAACAAACAGCACATTCTTTATGTTGATCGTAATGGGCCAAGTGCAGATTACACCCCACCAGACTGTGCTTGCCAAGCCCAAAGAAATCATCAGCTGTTCAAATGCGATTTCATGATTGGACAGTGCATGCTGATTAATCCCAAGTGCGCTATTAATTTCAATTCAGAAACAACCTAAGATAATCACTAAGCTTTTAATGTGGCTCATTAGTGTTTGCCAGGTGTGACGTACATTCAGACACAGGGACTCCGTCTCTGTAAACATGTTCATGCCTTGGGCCTTTTTCAAATTATCTATGGTTTAAATCTGCTGCTGTGGCTTTACTCTATTTTCAAATTGCACAATGATCAATTCCCTTAGTTTTATCAACAAGACTTGATGATTTGGTTCTACTGGGTGAATAGGACTGGACACAAGACTTACTGTTTAACACAACACAAAAATTCATTACGACTATTTTTGTTTATTGTTCCCTATTGCTTCTCCATGACAACATCTTGGCTAATCACAAGTATACTTGCCAACCAATCATTTCTCTTGTAATATAAATTGTTTAGTTGTTGGAAATTTCTCTACCCAGCAGCATCACCAACATTGGTTTTGCTCCATCATCTGGCACAAGGTCATTCTTAGTTTGAGAGCATTGGTGGGCTGTCTGATTGTGGAGAGAATCACAAGGAACCTTAATCCTGTTTTCATCTGATATCAACACAGGGTACGGAGGAATATGGCCATGGGTGAAAACACGAACTGATTGTCCCCTTTGTTCAGTGATGAGAAGGCCAATTGTCACACCTGACCCTAACCAACAGCTCTACAAGGCTCTAGTAGATAATTGCAATGTCCGATTGGGACATTAGCCTCATTATCTAATTCCTGGCACTACGATGGCAAATCAGTTTACTGTCTTGTATTAGCAGCCAATGCAGTGAGCTAATTTGAAGACTGACCCAAAAGGAAACCGTCAGCCAATGGCTCAGTTTTCTGTCAAAAATGAGCAACTTTGGGAATGTCAAGTTATAACTGAGCCATTGGTAATGTGACCACCCAATTACCCAGAAGGTGCTTGATGCTGTTTGACCCATTGTTGTTCATCCAGAGGATTCTGTCCCTCCCCCTTTATCCCCCACTCTTCCAATTGGCTAAAATTTCTCTTCAATGGTTTCTACCTCCATCTTAATCACAAGTCCATACCACAGGCTGACTCCTTGTTCCCAATAACTTGTGCTTCTTAGACTAGAGTGGAGTGGAAGCTAAATGACAATTGTATAAAACTTCTGGAGCACTTTGGTGTAACTGCCCATAAATAACAGAATGGATGTGTTAGTCTGGGGAATGGTATCAAGGTTAAATAGTTAAATTGAGCACAGGTAAGCATACACTGGAATTCATAACACTAAAGTATGATGCGATTAAGGTTTTTAATTTTATTTAATACAGAGTAGTCAGGATATGGATGCACTACCCGGAAGTGTGACTGTATAAGGTACAATTGAGGCATTCAGGAGCATTGTGGTTAACTATTTGGACAGAAAGGACACAAGGGTATGGGGGACAAAGCAGAAAATTGCCTACTGCCAATGATGCGCCGAATGGCTGCCTTTGCTTCCAAAACACACTGTGATAAGGTAGACAGAAAGTAGCAACTTCCTCAGGTGTGGAAGGTCAAGAACTCAAAAAGCATATGGGGGAATGGAAATCTGGAAGTAAGGTGGATAGATGTTGTTAAGATGCAGAACAGTCAACAATCTCACTGAATAGTAGTATAGGTTTAGGAGATGATTGGCCTCTGCCTCCTTTTATGTTTAACTCATATCACCCCTTTGTTCTCCTGCCAACTTAACCTTAAGTTTGAATGTCATGGAGTGACCCATTCTGCACAGCCTGCAATAATCACTGGTTATTATACCTTGCAAATCACCCTTGTGACTCTGTTGTGTCCTAACTCTGACACAGGGCAATGTGGGATCCAAACTCTGCCTCACCTTCCCGCAATGTGAAATTAAACTGTTGCAATTAAAACCATTGAAAATAAGCTTTTAGAAAGGAGTTTTGGACTAGAGCTAACTGAAATTTGATCCAGACGTGCAACAGAAATTCCTGTCACATTCCTCGGAAAAGGTTGGCCCCAGTTTCCAGTTGGTTGAATGGATTAGTGACTATTCCTTACGGATGCAGACTGCTGCCCATCTGCTTTTCCTGTACCCATAGGAGACTCCATAGCCCCAACTACAGGTTCATGGAATCCTATTCTTATAAACTGAAGAGAAAATGAGGTCTGCAGATGCTGGAGATCAGAGATGGAAATGTGTTGCTGGAGAAGCGCAGCAGGTCAGGCAGCATCTAGGGAACAGGAGAATCGACGTTTCGGGCATTAGCCCTTCCTGAAGAAGGGCTAATGCCCGAAACGTCGATTCTCCTATTCTTATAAACTCCTGAGCTGCTAGGAGCATGCAAAGGCAGGAAGTGGCATAACATCACACTAACCATAGGCATGAATTACAATAGGTACAGGGTGTGAGTATTTTAGTTGCAGGAATGGCTGATGTTGTTGCTGTCACTTTGCTGCTGTTCCACCTCCCTTCAGCTCGACAGCGCCCGTAGCTATTACAACTTCAACCATCCAAGGTCCGAATCCTACGGGACTCGATCACAACCGGACATCCGGCACTTTAAAACGGCACATCACGGTACAGTGGGTAGAGGTCCTGTCTCTGATCTGGGGGCTTTGTATTCGTATCCATTTACCAGGATATCCGATGAGGGTACATTTCTAATGTGCCCAACTAGGACAGATTCCTGATCAGTCGTGCAATGGTAAGAAATTGGAGGCCTCATCACTATGCATAGCTCCAGACTATAAGATGCCAGTAAAGTAAACATGTATGTTACTGCAGCAACTAGGACATCCTGAATGGACTGTAACCCACCAGTACCACCCAGCAGAGTGCGGATAGCTGCATCACTCAACCATTCCCAAATTAAACAGAGGGTGCAAGTATTTTTATATAGGTTCCCAGCCATTCCTTGGACTAGAGTCACACGTGCCACCAGTCCTTGATGTTCACACTCAGACAGTTTGTCTTGAATGTCTCAGTTATTCCCAAATCGTGAACCACAAAAAGTATTATTTATTTTAAAAGTAAATTTTTCCACTTCTGATTGGGGATGCAAGTTGTTGCGATTACATCGATTTCCATGTGATTTAATTCACGATTCTGAATCTCTATCCCAAGATTGCTACCATTGGTTAAAAAGTGCCAATTTAGGCACACTGTCCTATTTGTAGTGATCCAAAAATTCTCATGTCTTCTATGGCACGGGTATTGCTGTATTAATGCAGGGCTTTTGCTTAAACCAAGAAAGTAATTTTGCAGTAACAGGTGGGGGTGCAGAAATTATGTGACAGAACTGCAGGCCAAGCAGCTTGCAGGATCTTAAGCACAAACACATCTGTACTCCAGCGGGCAGTCAGCCTGAGACCATCGCTGACCCTGGTTTGCCCAGTCTTTAGGGGCCTGCACAAAACACTTTAAATAAAATTTTATTTTATGTGACAAGAAGTACTGGTGCAGATTTACTTAAATGCTACGTGTACTAAGTACAAAGACTTTATGCAGAATTATTTCAAAACCAATTAAAATCATTTTAATTTATGTCAATTAACTATCACAATAAAATGGAAATTTACTTCAAACTTTTGTTGTATTCTGTCTTTTTTTTATGATTTACATGTGGTGTTTTTAGCATCAGACAAGAGGTTGCGATTCCCCCTGCAGCAATGCATGCACCCCAGTAATCTCTTCCATTAGGCAAAAGCTTAAAGATGGACCAACAGGTTCAAGAACAGCTTCTTCCCTGCTGTTATTAGACTTCTGAATGGACCTCTCAAATTTCACATCTAATATTGAACTTGCTTTTTGTGCACCTTTTTTACAGCTGTAACGTGAGGATAGAACAGAGTGAGGAACACTATGTTCTTTGTATGGTATCATCTGCCTGTACTGCACACAAAACAAAACTTTTCACTGTACCCAGGTACATGTGACAAAAATCAAATTAGAAATTCCAGAAATAGGTCAGGAAAATTAAGGGCCAATGCCACAACCAGTAACCAAGAAGATTGTAGATTGTCAACAAAAGACCAACCAGCTCCACGAGGGAAGGGAGCCTGTCATCTTTATATGGTTCAGTCTCGCATGACTCTAGTCCAATGTTAGATGGTTAATTCTTTAATAGTTTCTGACATCACTTGACAGTAAAGTGAAGACGTAAAGACACCAGCCTCCAAATGTCATGGAACTGCTGGCAATAAATGTGACCTTGTTAATTATCAAGGACAAATAATGAAATTTTAAAAATGACTTGTGGTCACTCAGAATGGAACACTTGCAACATGTTAAAGTCCCCACGTTTCATTCAGTCTGTCCAATCAATGAAAGAGTTTTAGCAGTCTCCAATTCCTGGCAATGTAAATACAAGCAGTTTATAAGGTGCCTGCTGCTGCTGCTGCTACCTCACTCCCAGAAGTCTCCTCTTTCTTTCGTCTTTTCATCAGTTTACGTTTCTTCTTCTCCTCCTTCTCCAACTCCTTCACCATCTCCTGAAACTTGGGACTCCGTGGGTCGATGCTGTAGCCAAAGCGTTCCCTAGCTTCTGAAAGCAGATGTTCCCGCCTGGCTTTCTCCTCTCTCTGCTTGATCTTCAGCTCGCGTTTCTCTCTCCGCCAGTCTTCAACCATCTTGGGCATCTTGGCCATGTTGGTCGCAATCAGCTTCTGCCTGGAAATAGCAGAGAGGAAGAGAAGACATGTCATTGTGTTCACTCTTCCAAAGATCTCCATGTCTGCTCCCCTCACTGACAAATCAATGTAATACAAAACTCGCTGATGTCCAAAATACCCCAGCTCGGTGTTATCCCTTTTCTGCTTACTCCCTGTGAAATGCTTCAAAATATTAACTTTTTTTAATCCTTGTTCTCAACTCACTCCATGGTCTCAACCTAACTCAATCTCAGTGCACAGAGATGCTAGAGGAGGTTACTATCACTCCAGACTCCTCTCTTTCCACTGTTACCATCAATTAATGTCCACTGGAAACTCTGGTATTTCTCTCCTGAACTGTCCCACTTTTTCTCTCTCTTTTCCTTTCAGGTGCTACTTATAACTTGCAGCTATTCCTCTGAAATGACGTGGTTTCAAGTATTCTGAAACAAAAACAAATTATTGGAGAAACTCAACCAGTCTGGCAGCATCTGCAGAGAGAAAAACTGATTAACATCGAAGCCAGTGACTGTTCAACGGAACTGAGATTTTGTTGATTTTTTCGAGCACTTTCTGTTTCAGTTTTTGTTTCAGATTTTCAGCATCTGCAGGTCTTTATTTTATTTTGGTGGCAGGTACTTTTTAGTAAGTGTTCTTGTGAAGCACCTATGGAATTTTTTGCTATATTAAAACAGCTATATAAATGTAACTTGTATGCTCTTCATACATCTGACTCTCAGGATAGAAGCAGCAGCTCATTACGTTTGCAACCGGTTGCACAGGCAAAGTAAGCAAACTGCAAACCCCATGCACAGCAACTTGCTGATCCCAACCAAAGCAAGGCAAAATGGCTAGAAACACTTACGAGAGGAGACCAGCAGAATCTAGCAATACAAAAGGCCATTCAGCCCATTGTATCTCCTACTGGTTCTTTGCATTTAAACCCACTTCTCTATACCCATGCAATGCATATTCTTACCTTTTTGAATACTTATATGTCATAAAATGCAAGAGCGGAAGTAGGCCACTCAGCCCATTGAGTATGCTCTGCCATTTCTTTCTCTATGAAATTAGATTAGATTAGATTCCCTACACTGTGGAAACAGGCCATTTGGCCCAACAAGTCCACTCCGACCAACCAAACAGCAACTCACCCCAGTCCCATTCTCCTACGTTTACCCCCGATTTCATCGGGAAAGATGAAGAGCTGATATCTTTCCTGTTCACAATATTCTAGCTATGGTCTGTGCCTTATTTAGTTTTTAGCAAGATCTCCCTATTATCCTGTTCTAAGTTATTACTGAGGCCAGTTCCAACATGCAGATTCCACATTACAGCAATGTAAACTGCTCAAAAAAGAAATTACAAATTAACTTTTTCCTTCTCTCAGATTCTTTTCCTAGTTATCTCAAATTTGTGACAATAGTCACTTTGAAAATTTGGAGAAGTTAAAGAAGTGGAAGTTTGTCTTTGTAGCTTTATCATTTAACAAGATACAGCTGATTATACGAATAACCTAAAAACTCGCACATTAGTGTGGTTAGTGCATACCCCAAAGCTGTAAACCTTCAAACAAAAGTCAGTAAGGAGGATGTCTGAATCACTGACGAGACCATAAACAGCACTTTCTCGTCTTTGACTTTATTAATTGCCATGATCTGCATTTCCACACCTGCTGCTACAACCTGCGTTAGCACCTCATTCAAGCAGCTGTCAAGGAGTGAGGACATTATTGCAATTCACATTCTGCATTTGCCACTTCCCACAGTCGAGTACACAAAAAGCCAGATTCCTGTGTGAGTTTTAGTTGCACAGCCTCAGTGGGTTTCTCCCTTCTAGCTGCTTGGAGCAACACTGGGCCTGTGAATCATAGAATCCCTACAGTGCAGTGGGTATTCAGCCTGCACTGACCCTCCGAAGTATATCCCACCACCCTCTGTAATGGAAACTGCTGCACATAAATGCTGCTGCCTCAGAATCCAAACTCTATACGCACCAGTTTCAATGGTTTTCTAATGTACAACAAAGCAACCTGCAGGACTGCATCTTAAAACTCAGTGACCCTTCTGCCAGTTTTCTGCTTAAACAGATGACAGGGTCAATCTTCTGCCTCCATGGAATGTAAATCACTGGTTGACTGGCATAGCAACACCAGGTCAGCTCTCCTGTACGTCCAACCCTGAATAATGTCCAGATATTGCTGTCTCTCCTTCTGCTTCATTGTGTCTAATGGATTATACCATATACATCAACCCAGAAATGTCCTAAAAGGCCTTCACACCCTTGACTCCAGGATCCTCCTTCCGCCCTTTCTCATAGAAATCTCAGGTGCAGGTTGTCTCTCCAATCATAAGAGAGCCTTCTCAGCACTTCATGTTGGCTCCACTATTCAATAACAGTGGAGTTTATTGTACTCACTTTCCTGCTTGTTCCGCCCCATAGCCATGATGGTACAGACTTCATGGGCCAAAGACCCTCTTCTGTCCTGTATGACTATAATACTTACCGCTCTTGATGATCAGAAATCTGTCCAACCCAGCCTTGAACATATTCTGAAGCAGTGCAACCAGTTCTGATTGCCCTGTTGTAGGAAGGATATTATTAAGCTGGAAAGGGCTCAGAAGAGATTTATCAGGGTGTTGCTGGGAATGAGTTATACGAGAGGCTGGATAAGGTGGGACCTTTTTCACTGGAGTATAGGAAGTTGAAGGGCAACATTATAGAGGCTTGTAAAATCATGAGGCGTGTAGATAAAGTGAACGCCAAGCGTCTTTTCCCCAAGGTGAGGGTTTTCAAGACTAGGGGGCATATTTTTAAGGTGCAAGGAGAAAAATTTTAAAAAGACATGAGGAGCAATTTTTTTTTACACCGAGTGTGGTGCATTCTTAACTTGCATTCTTAAAGGATGTATAAGAGTGGATGTTTCCTCTGGTTGGTGAGATTTAAATCAGTGAATATAATCTCAGAATAATGGACAAATCATTTAAGATAGACATGAGGAATTTCTATATCTGTCTCCCTTTCTTCTAGCTCTTCCCTTGCGCTTGCTCTCTTCCTCTTTAGATTCCCTCATTCCAGAGAACATCGCTGACTATTTCCCATGATCTGTTCCCTCAAGTCCCTTTCAATCTCATCCCACTGCCAGCTGTGGCTCAGAGGGGAGCATTTTTGCTCGAGACACAAGATTCTGGGGTCAAATATTATTCAAAAGGCTCAAACTGACACTTACTGCAGTAGTAAGGGAATGCCATACTGTTGAAAAGTTCGTTCTTTGGTGGAGAAACCAAACCAATATTCAATCGGGGAATCAAAAGATCCTCTGAGAGGAGGCAACACCTGGAGTATTATGTACAGTTTTGGTCTCCATATCCAAGGAAGGATATACAGTATGTGCCATAAATGGACTTCAATGGGGCATCACCAGAATAACCTCTGGCGGTAGGATTGTTTTATGAGGAGAGATTGAGGAAAGTGGGTCTGTAATCTCTAGAATTTCAAAAAATGAGAACTGACCACATCAAAACTTATAGGCAGTGAGCTCTATTTTCTCACCACCTTCAGTGAATATTTTGCTTTTAAACCACCTGTGCCTTGCCTTAAATCTATGCCCCCAGTCATCGATGCCTCTGCGAAGGGGCAACATTCTTTTCTGTCAACCCTATGGTCCTCATAACTTCATACATCTCAAACATGTTGAACTTGAGAGGATGCAGAAAAGATTCACAAGGATGTTGTCAGGGTTAGAGATTTTGAGCTTATAGGGAAAGGTTGAATAGACTGGGGCTATTCAACCTAGAATGTTGGAGGCTGAAGGGTGACCTTAGAGAGGTTAAGAAAATCATGAGGGGCATGGATAGGATGATTAGTCAAGGTCTTTTTCCCAGGGTAGCAGAGTGCAAAACCATAGGTTTAAGGTAAGAGGGAAAAGATATATAAGGGACCTAAGGGGCAACTTTTTCCTGCAGAGGGGTAGTGCATATGTGGAATAATCTGCCAGATTAGTGGTGGAGACGGGTACAATTAGAATATTTAAAAGGCATCTGGATGGTATACCATTAAGAAAGGTTTAGAGGGATATGGGCCGACTGCTGGCAAATGGGACTTGATTAATTTTGGATATCTGGTCATCGTGGACAATTTGGGCCGAAAGGTCTGTTTCCTTGCTGTACAACTCAATGACTATGTCTCCTTTCAATCTCCTCTACTCTTCGGAAAACAACCCCAGTCTGTCCAATCTCTCTCCAGCACTGACTCTCTCCAGCCCAGGCAACATCTTGGGGAATCACCTCTGCACCCTCTCTATTGCAATCGCTTCCATCCTATAGATATACAGAAAATGTAACCTCTGGTGGGAAAAACAAGGGAACAGCATGCTGTTTAAAGTAGAAAAAAGGGCACTTCCAAAGTGAAGGGCGCTACAGAAATGTAACTGTGTCCTTTTCCCATCCCCACCCCCCTCACCTTTCCTTTTCCTTCTTCTCCCGCTCCAGTTCCTTAGCGCGGAGATCGCTTAACATCTGCTGTAGGCTGGGCTCCCACTCGGCCTGGTGCTGGGCCAGTTCCGCGGCCTCAGGCCACAGGGAGGTGGCCAGCACGCCGGACGCGCTTCCCCAGCGGCCGTAGCGTTTGCGTTGGGCCCGGGCCCCCCGCTGCCACTCGGGGCTCTCGGAGTGCGGCAAGTAGAAGCCGTTCAAGTCCAGGCCCAAGCGTCGGGCGTTGTAAGATGCTCGGGCGGTGATAAGAAGCCCCGGAGGCCGCAGGGCAGCGACAGCCCCACCAAACGAAAGGCAGCGCAAGATGGGCGCCGCCATCTTGGATCTTGGTCTTTGCTCGTGGCGGGCGCCTTCCCAAATGCCTGTTGAAAAGTTTAAAAATAACTTAAAATGTTTTGAAGGACACTCTTCTTGATGTCCCAGAAGGCCATGCTCCACTGTGTTGCAGTTTAGTGTGTTCGCTGCTCACAATTTGGTCTCCTCTATACTGGGGAGATAAAACGCTGACTGGATGACCACTTTGCAGAACACCTACGTTCAGTCCCTAGTAATGACCCCGAGCTTCTAGTTGCCTGTCTCTTCAATACACCACCGTGTTCAATGGCCACAATGTGTGTGCTGGGTCTGGTGCAGTGCTTAAGCTGGAAAAAAAGGGATCATATTTTCCGCTTGGGAACTCTGCAGCCTTCATGACTCCATATTTAATTCAAAAATTTTAGGGCTTGAAAACTTCACTCTATGCCATTCACCCAATCCCACATCGCAAGCCCTGTCATTGACACAGGCTGTATTCAGCACAGCAACAAATTTGGTTAGGAATTGACCGACAGGTTTAGACAGTACATTTGGATTTGCTCAGGCTTGGACAGCCGAAGGGCCTGTTCCTGGGCTGTAAATTTTCTTTGTTCTCTTTTTCCCGCTAACTCACATTCATAACTGCAGTTACAGATGCAGCCAGGTTGCACGGGAGATTCACTAAGATGCTGCCTCGGCTGAAGTGATTCAGCTACAAAGGGAGACTGGATAAGCTGGGATGGAAATGTGTTGCTGGAAAAGCGCAGCAGGTCAGGCAGCATCTAGGGAACAGGAGAATCGACGTTTCGGGCATTAGCCCTTGGGAGAATGACAGAAAACATTAGATAAATTCTGCAGGTCTGGCAGCATCTGTGGAGAGAGAAACAGAGTTAATGTTTTGGGGCAAGTGACCCTTCTCGATAGGATGGGTTTGTTTTCCTTAGCCGAAAATGTGTTGCTGGAAAAGCGCAGCAGGTCAGGCAGCATCCAAGGAGCAGGAGAATCCCAAGGAGCAGGAGAATCGACGTTTCGGGCATGAGCCCTTCCTCATGCCCGAAACGTCGATTCTCCTCCTTGGATGCTGCCTGACCTGCTGCGCTTTTCCAGCAATACATTTTCAGCTCTGATCTACAGCATCTGCAGTCCTCACTTTCTCCTTTGTTTTCCTTAGAGCAGAGAAGGCTGAGGGGGGAACTTGATTGATGTGTACAAAGTTCTAGGAGACATAGGGTAAATAGGAAAATACTTTTCCCCTTATTGAAAGAGTCAATAACCAGTGGCACAGTCTTAATCATCCACTGCCTGTTAAATGCTTCAGTCAGCTCTGCCTCCACCACATCTAGAGGCAGTGCATTCATTATAGGCAAAAAAAACACTCCTTGTGTGAAAAAAAACTTTTTAACATTGCTAGTTTTCCAAATCACTTTAAATTTGTGCATTCTTGTTCTCAGGTCTTCACATTGTTATTCCTACAAATTATCCTGTTGAGTGCAAGATGAAAAGTTTTATCAAAATGTGTTTTCTTTTCAATGATACCTAGTTTTTGTTACCCTCAACGTGGTCTCAGAACTTGCATTTAAAGCACTGCCCTCAATCTCAGGACATCCGAAGTACATGTGGTAGGAAACACTACAGCCAATTTCTGTTCCACAAACAACAACGTGCTAATGACCTAATCATTTCAAGGAATTTTGGTTGGTATGCATTAGGACACATTGAGTTAACACTTCTGCTCTTCTTTGAAATAGTGGCTGTGGGATTTTTCACATCCACCTGAGAGGGCAAATGGGGCCTTGATTCAACATCACATCTGAAACACAACACCACCTACAGTGTTTCTTCAACACTGCACATGACTGTCACCCTAGATTGTTGTGCATGAGATTTCAAAGTGGGGCTTTAGCTCACCCACTCCTTTTTTTTACATTTGTTAAAATTGCGATTGTGCAAGACCTAGTGTTTGCCATGGACTTGAATTGTTGAAGATGCTGTCATTGTATGAAACACAGAGGCTACTTAGCACACACCAGATTGCCAGGTAAAATAACAAGGATCAAATAACTATGCATTTTAGTAATTGTTTAAGGGGGAAATATTGGCCAAGAACTCCCTTGTTGTATTGTATAATGGTGCATTGTAAATCTTTCACATTCATCCAGGGAGGGGCTCGAGTTAATGTTTCAGCTGAAAAGTAGCACCTACCCCAGTGTTGCTTTGAAGCGTCTCCGGAAGGGGATCTAAAAAGTGTCTTTCAAGCAAGAGTGCTACATCAGATATCCCTAAAGTGCAGTATTCAAATGCAGAATATGCAGAATCTCCTTGCTTTCAACATGAAGGTTTGATAAAGGAATGATTGAATCAAGTGGAAGCTTTGCAATAAAACAATCTTTAAGTGGCCCTACAGGACATCACACATTTCATTGTGGTCAATCATGAGACAATCGTCAAGAAATTATGTTTTCTGGAGAACTCATTACCAGAGTTAGCACATACCCCTAAATCTAGTTTTGAATAGTTTGGGTTATTGATCTGACAACCTCATTTTCTGCTTGGTGGGAACTCCTTTCAGTTTCAACAATCCTTTCTCTAAAACAGAAACTCAAACTTCTCACTTTTTACTTGGGATTTAACATCTGAAAGCAAAAAGGTGTTTCCAAATTGGCAGGAATCCTCACTGTGGGACCACCTTGGTGAAGAACAGGATATCACCCTCAATTCTGGTGGTTCCTGCTAAGCAAGCACCACACAGTAAAAATTTGACTGAAGTACAGAATTCTGTAACATATAAAATCAGGATGTGAGATATAAGACTAAGTAATTGTTACAGAAATAAAAACAAAAACTGCTGGAGAAACTCTGCAGATATTGCAGTACCTGTGACAACAGGAAACACAGGAAACGTTTTGAGTCCAATAAGACTCAGAATATGAACCATGCTATCGGACTCAGAATGCTGTTTCTCTCTTCAGATGCTGCCAGACCTGTTGCGTTTCTCCTACACTTTGTTTTTTTCCCAGAATCTCAATATTCTGTCTATATTTTAAGGTTACAGAAGTTTGACAAGAGTCCAGAACAAGAAGGCATAGGTTTAGGGTGAGAGGGGAAAGATATAAAAGAGACATGAGGGGCAACCTTTTCACACTGAGGGTGGTACGGGTATGGAATGAGTTGCCAGAGGAAGTGGTTGCAACATTTAAAAGGCATTTGGATGGGTATATTAATAGGAAGGGTTTGGAGTGATATGGACTGGGTGCTGGCAGGTGGGACTAGATTAGGTTGGGATATCTGGTCGGCATGGACAGGTTGGACCGAAGGGTCTGTTTACATGCTGTACATCTCTATGACTCTATAACTGCTGTGAATTCCCAACATTGCTCGTGTTTAATACTGTAGAGATAGGAGACATGAGTTAATATAATCAGTCATTCTCTACTTTCATTCTCACAGCACACAAATGTGCACAAACAGCTCACAAACACACTACCTCTAGTGCACACAGACACACCACCTCAAGTGCACAGACACGCCAACCTTAGTGCAAACATATGATCTTTACTACACACAGATCACATAGACACACTACTCCAACTAGTCCACGTAAACACAACCACTCTAGTTCACCAACACCATCCCTAGTGCAGTTACAGTAACTCTAGTGCATACACTGATGCCCCACCTCTAGTGCACACAGACACAGTTGGTTTGTGATGCAGAGTGATGCCAACAGCATGTGTTCAACTGTCACCCCAGACGTGGTTATCTTCTCACCCTCTCACCCCGCCTGAGGCGTAGTGATCCTCAGGTTAAACAAACAGCACTCATCTCTCTCTAATGGGAGAGCAGCCCTATCGTCTTCTAGAACTATGGAGACTTTACTTTTTTTACACAGACATACCAAGCCTCGTGCACATAGGTCACCACAAGTGCGCACCTGTAGTTCAGACACCACCTCTAGTGCACAAACACATAACCTAGTGCACGTACCGCCTTTAGTTCTCACACACTGTTCCTAGTTTGCACTGACAGACTCACTAAAGTCTAATCAGTATCAGGGTTGCATAGTAATTTCCATAGATCCATTCTCTAGTTTAAATTTTCCCATATTGCACCTATCCCCATTCCATATGTTGATAGGCGAGAACTGCATCATCAGTGACAGGAGCATACTCTGTGCCCACTGGCAAAGACACAGACACACTGGTGTTGATGAAAGGATTCCTTGCCTGAGTTCGTAACTCTGTGGCTTCTTGCCTGTTGCTTTGAAGGCCATGGGCGGATGGCAGTCATCAAAAGGGAACAGCAGAATATTATCATCACTTCCAAAGACAGCTTTGGAAATACAACAACAACTTGCATGGAGCAGGGGGACATGATGGCATAAATCAGTGACATAGTAACTCAGAAGCAGGCGAATGTTCTGGGATCAGAGTATGAATTCTACCATCACAACATATGAATTCAATCATTAAAAATTAAATCTAGAATAATGTCAACCACCGAAGCACTTTCTAGTGTCATAAAACCTTGCCTGGTTCACTAGTGTTCTTTAGGGAAGGAGATCTGCCATCCTTAAGCATATGACATACACATGACTCCAGGACAACAGGAATGCAGTTGATTCGTGACTGCCCTCTGGGCAAATTGTGGATGGGCAATGAATGCTGGCCTGGCTAGCCATGCCCACATCTTGTGCACACATTTAAGTCATACTTATAGCACATTTGACATAATAAAACATCCCCAAGGCATGTCAATGGAAGTTAATCACTGAAGGAGCTACTAGGAAAAGAGACTGAAAATCTGATTGAAGGGATAGGTTTTAACAAGCCTCTCAAAGGAGGGGAGAGAAGTTTAGGGAGGAAATTCCAGACCGAAAGGCCCAGACATGTCTGTTTGCACAGGATTGATTAACATTGAAGATGGTTACAAGGCCTAAATTGGAGGCTTGTGGGAGCTAGAGAAGGTGGAGTGTTGCCATGGTGGAATTTGGAACCAAATCCTAGCTAGACAGGTCATAAATTGGGAACAGAGTGATGCTGCATGAAAATGCAAGCAAACGTGATTAGTTTAGCTTTGGAAGCTTGGATGCGTTAGACTGAAGGGCCTGTTTCTGTTTAGTATGCCTTTATGATTTAGCATGAAGTGCAGGGCAGCTGAGTTTTAGATAATGTCAAGTGCCTGGAAAGTGCAAGGTGTGAGACCCAAAGGAAAATGAAAGGAGGATCTTGATGAAGAGGCCTGCCAAAACTTGGTGGATTCAGGTAACCAAAAATCAGTGCTGGACGATGAGCCAAAGGATAAGGTTTATATTTAGTTGTTAGTAATATCTGCAAATAGATTTTGCTTTGCGTTGTTGCTAATACACAAATGTGTTTACCTTGCCTACCATAGATATGTGTCTTCAGTACCACTTCAAACAACAGGTGTGAGCACCGTATTCTTAAAGAGATTTCCTCCCCCTTCCCCTCAAAGTGATTTATTGATTCAATAAAAGTAAGGGTGTGAGATGGTAGCTTCCTGTAGTAAGCTCTCCAGCGGGGAAACCAACAACTTATAAAGAGCCAGGTAAGAAGGAATGATTATCCAAAATTGACTGCAAGGCCTGGTTATTACGGCCTTGAACTAAGTATTTATTGACGCAGGAGTCCTGTGGAATGTTAACTTTTCAGACTAAGCTGATCTTGAGTCTCTTCCTCACAGTTACAGGCCTCAGGTTTCTTCCACCACAAGATGACGGCGAAGGAGCAATGTCTTCGGGCGATTCTTCCCCGGGGAGCAACGAGCCGGACCTTGAGAGGGTCCCTGAGCGGTTTCGTGCGGGGTTCTCCTCGGTCCACGGACCCCGCCTCTCGGTGCCGCGTCTGTGGTCGACATTCTTGGGGCTGCAGGGCAAGCGGGCGGGATTAGGAGCCGGCGACCTGCCCTCCCGGAGCCGGGCCGGAGGCTCCTGGAGGAATCGCGTGCTGGAGGCCGCCCGGGACGGGCCGGCCTGGCGAGTTCCATCACCGGCGGGGGGGGAGCGAGTCCCTCAACCGCCTCAACCGGGGTCCGATCGCAAGACAGCGGGCGCCTTTCACATCCGCACGGCGACGGGCTACGGCGTGTGGGGCACGGTGCCGGCGGACACCCGCTTTCAAGCGGCTCGGCAGAGGTGGCGCCCTCCGTCGAAGAACAGCACCCCCCGCCATCGGCCGAGTGTGGACGACGCCCCAAAAGGGCGGGAGGAGGCGCTGGCACGCGACTGGCTTCGGAGCTCGAGCCCAACGGACAAACCGTCAACGGCGGCGGCCGCGCTCTCTCGGAACAACAACGACGACGCGGAAAACAGACAGAGGAGTGCCGAGGAGGCTTGGAGGCGATTGATTGAGAAAGGGAGGAGAGTCACCGAGGAGATCGTCCTCCCGCTGTCCGAGCAGGAAGCCAGTCCATCGAGCTGCAGAGCTGTACCTTTCACCCAGGTGAGCGAAGGAGAAAAAAAAAAGCCCGGACGTGGTGGGCCGAATGGCCGGTCCCTGTGCTATACTGTTCTTTGGGTTCTCTCTCTCTCACTCGTATACACTACTGTATATATTAAAGTGGTGCTGGGAAAGCACAGCAGGTCAGGAATGAAGGGCTCCTGCCCGAAACGTCGATTTTCCTGCTCCTCGGATGCTGCCTGACCTGCTGTGCTTTTCCAGCAACACACTGATCTTGACTCTGATCTCCAGCATCTGCAGTCCTCACTTTTCGACTACTGTGTATATGCCAGAAGCGAAAACCGCGCTGAAGAAACTCAGCAAGGTCTGGCAGCATCTGTGGAGACAGTGAGAGAAAACAATTAACGTCTCAGTTCTTCAGAACTTATTGGATTCAAAACTTCAGCAACGTCTGGCAGCATCTGTGCAGAGAAGAGAGAGAAAAAACGTTTCGAGTCAATTGACCTTGCTTCAGAACTTAATGGACTCAAAACATTTACTTTCTTTCTCCACAGGACCTTGCTGAGTTTCTGCTGCACTTTCTGTTTTTGTTTTAGATTTCCAGCCTCCACAGTTCCTTGCTTTATTTTATGTTGTCAGATATGTATAGCGTGGCAAGAAGTAAAACATTGACTATATTCACTTACCCAGCCTCGACTGCGCTCTGGGGAAGAGAATTCCACAGTTTAATGACCCTCTGGGAGAAGAACCTCCTCCTCATCTCCACCCCCCCATCCTTATAACCCTGAATTTCCCACGGGTGGCCGACCTGGGCCCTGGACACTACCGGCAATTTAGCATGGCCAAACCACCTAACCTGCACACTGTTGGACTGTGGAAGGAATCTGGAGCACCCAGAGGAAGCCCAAGCAGACACAGGGAGAATGTGCAAACTCCGCAAACTCGATGCTAGAATTGAACCCAGGTGGTGTGAGGCAGTTAGTGCTAACCTCTGAGCCACCGTAATTCTAGACTCCCCCATATTAACTGTTTAATAGTCGCACTTAAATGCTAACTACTGGTAAATCCATTTAAAATCTGATGTGGAGGTGCTGGTGTTGGACTGGGGTGGACAAGGTCAGAAGTCAGATGACACCAGGTTATAGTCGAACAGGTTTATTTGAAATCACAAGCTTTCTAAGCATTGCTCCTTCGTAAGGAGGGGCAATGCTTAGGAAGCTTGCGATTTCAAATAAATCTGTTCGACTATGACCTGGTTTTGTCTGACTTTAAAATCTATAATCCTTTGGAGCAGCCGTGGCCATTTTTAGAGTTTATCATTTTTGGCTTGCCATAGAGGAAGTGCAGAGTAAGTTCACCAGAAAGGACAACCTAGAAATCTGTGAGGAGAAACTGAGGAGGCTGGGCCCATTTTCTCCAGAAGAGATGTGATCTCAGAGAAACATGCAAAATTCTTGATTGTCTAGAGAAAGAAAATGCAGAGAAAATGGTTCCTGTGTTTGTGAAGTCTAGAACCATGAAACATAGTCTCAGAATAAGGGGAGGCCATTTAACACGGAGATGTGGATGAATTTTTTCACGCAGATGGTGATGAATCTTTGCAAATCTCTACCCCTAAGGATGATCAGTCATTGAAAATATTCAAGACAGAGAGAGTATTCAAGACTGAGAGAGATTTCTAGATATTAATAACATCAAGGAATATAGGAATGGCACAGGGAAATTGCATTAAGGTAGATGATCAGCCGTGATCTAGAATGGTGGAGCAGGTAGAAGGGGCTGAATGGCCTACTCCTGTTCATACATTATTTATGGAGACAAGGGAGAGAAATACCAGGGAGATGCAAAAAGCGAGAGGACTACAGACATTTCAGACATTGAGAGGGGAAATAAAACAGCCAAGGAAATGTGAGTACAGAAGATTTTAATTACTTTTACAAACAACGAATTGCCCTAAATAGATGTTTCCTTCTGCTGTGATACTACACACAAATCAGTCTGCTGTGCTTGTTATGATGTCTTCAGTTAGTCCTGACCTCAATCAGTGGGTGTTGGCACTGAATTCTTAACAATGTCTCAAAAGTGCATTTTGGCTGTATTGCTAATGCATATATTTCACGCAATGCAACTTGCCAGAAGTGCACAAGGTATTTTTCCAGACTCTTTATCACACTCCAAACAAAAAGAAGTACAAGTACAGAACTGGACAATGTAGTAGGAATGGTTGGAGTCCAGGAGACCATTTGGCCCATTGTGTCCATGCTGGCTGTCTTCATTCAATGCACTTCCATTTTTGTTATCAGAGGGAGTGTTCTTGTCCTCTGACACTGGCTGTTGGCATTGTTCATGTCAGCTCTTACAGCTGAGCTGGCAGAAGTGGGGCTTCACAGTTAATCTTAAAATCTAAATTGAGAGCACAAAGCCCTTCTCTCCACTATCATACCCCATTGCTAATAAGCTGTTGGTGACCATTTGGGTGAACAGTAATGATTTCGACTAGGGCCTCTCAAACCATGTATCCAGACTGTCATTTGGGTCGCAAGGCAAGCATCTTGGGGTCGGGATGCTATGAGATAGCAGTGGTTTCCATGTAGCTCCAATTGAAGATCCCTTTAAATCCTCTTTTTGAACAGTGGGTGCTGTTATGTTTTCAGAAGGATCAGGAGGTGGAAGTGTTTAACAGCAGTAGGAACTTTATGTTGTAAAGAGGGGGAGGGATGTTGTGTATTTGTTAATTGTGGTGGACTGTCACTTCAAGAGTCTGCTCACAATGATGTCTTCGGCATTCTGAGTGGGAAACAATCTAACTTATTTTTCCATTTAAAATGGGCAGTGACTTTATTCGGACTCTTGAAGTGAAAATCCACTGTACTTCTAACTGGTGTGTCCTCATTGGAGAAAAGACCTGATTTCATCTCCAATGAAACCAGTGAAGAGGTTTTTAAAATCCTAACGGAGCATTGGAGGTGGAGGGGGCGTTAACATAATGAGAGGCATGGATATGGTGGATAGTTGGTGTCTTTTTTTTTCCAGGGTCAAAATGTCAAAACTGGGGGTGGGGTGGGAGGGGGGTGCATACGTTTAAGGTGAGAGGGGAAACATGCTCGGGAGGTGGTAGAAGCAGAAATTATAGCAATGTTTAAGAAGCATTTAGAGAGACACATGAACAGGCAGAGTATAGAGATACAGACTAAGTACAGACAGATGAGATTAATTGGTCAGCACAGACGTGATGGGCCAAAGGGCCTGTTCCTGTGCTGTTGTACTGTTCTGTATTCTATGTCGTTGCTGGGTACATTGTCCATGATGCGAACTTGGGCTGTGATTTCTCAAGCAATGGCTACTCTTCCTGCTTTGTGCTGTTACTCTCTCATTCCTGTCTTCTTCCTATGCACGGCTACTCAGAACTGCAGGAGTGTTATGGCCAGAAGGACATCACTGAGCTCATTGTGCCTGCACCAGTTCTATTACTGAATGCCAATGTTCCACCTTTTCTCCATATCTCTTGCATGTTATTTTTAACCCAATAATTATCCAATACCCTCTTTATTGCCTCAGTTGAACCATCCTCTACCAATTCCGGGAAATCAACTCCAGAGTTTGACTACTTGCTGAGTGAAAACCATTTTTCTCATATCACATTTGCTTCTTTTACAAATACTTTAAATAGTTCACAGGCAAATAGCCTCAGGCGACTCTCTGTGTGGAGTTTGCACATTCTCCCCGTTTCCTCCGGGTGCTCCGGTTTCCTCCCACAATCCAAAAATGTGCAGGTTAGGTGAATTGGCCATGGTAAATTGCCCGTAGTGTTAGGTGAAGGAGTAAATGTGGGGGAATGGGTCTGGTTGGGTTGTGCTTCAGCGGGTCGGTGTGGACTTGTTGGGCCAAAGGGCCTGTTTCCACACTGTAATCTAATCTAATCTAAATCTACGCCCTCTGATTTGTGCACCTTTTACAAGCAGGAACAACATATCTCTATCTATTCAATCCGTTTATGATTTTGAAAATCCACTGATAATATAATCAGTAGAAGTAGCTAAAGGGACATTGAGGACCAGTAAGGTCTATACCCCTCGCAATCTATATCACCAACTAAGAGATTATACACTGTACTCATCTGATATTGTGGGCCACTTGGGCGAAGCCCAATGTGTGCTTGTTCCATTCAAGAACTTTGATTGTCTTATGTGCAGGTATCTACATAGCTCATAACATATCTTGAGCATAAATGACTTTTGTGGCACAGTGGTAGTGTCCCTAACTCTGAGCAAGGAGACCTGGGTTCAAGTTTCCTTGTTCCAAAGGTTGTGTCATAGCATCTATGTGTAGGAAACATATTTATACCGCAAGTACTAGTGTGGCCAAATTTAATTAAACGCCTAAACAAATAATACAGAGGCTTGAAGTTAGCCTCATTCCCTACCCCAGTGATTACAGCTGTCAACAATGCAAGATTTTGTATTAATAAATATGTTATTGTGTGCAGCAGCTGAAACAATAAGTACAGATGCCTGCTGTGAACTATTGAAAGGATTACTTGAGTTCAGATGGAAATGGATGGAAAGAGAAAGTAAAGCGAAAGAGGAGGGAATATACAGTGTGAAAAGGTATAGAGAAAGAATGAGGGAGAGACGAAGATCAAGAGAGAACAAGTGAGGGAATGAAGAGAAAGCACCAGAGATAAGGAACTTGTCCTCAAGGCTTGACAATTTCCTTCTGTCACCCATTAATCTTTTAAACCATCTTTCTCAAGCCCCAGCTGAGGTCTGCTTGCAAGGCTGGTAAGTGGTAGTCTGGCAGAGATAGTTGCTGGTGAGGCCACGCTGTCAGGGAAAGAGTGGAAGGGGTACAGGTTGGTAAGATTCAGGTAGATGGTCGAGTGTCTGCACCCCACACAGTGCAGGGGTCGAGTGGCTCTCTCCAGCGGCTGTGTTTGGAGGCAGAACTGCATGTGCTCTTGGCATGTCCACAAGAGGGAGCTACTGTGGCATGATATTGCAGTGTGTGGTGAAAAGTCTGGCTTTAGTTTTCCTGCTTTTTGTGCTTCCTCTTGGCTCTCACGCGCAGAAGCCTCGTCCAGGCCATCCTTATGGTTGCAGCTTCTGGAAGATTTTGGGAAGCGTGAAATCGATTGCCTGCTGTACTTGTTGACACCATTTAAAGGTCTAGAGCAAACTTAGTTTACTGCACTTGCAATACTGCCATGGACTGGCCATATTTCACACACATTAGATCCCAGTATGCCTCCGATAAGAGAGCTTTTGGCACAGGAGAATTATTCATAAAACCTCAAGGTGCAAACTACAGAGCAGATGGGATAAATCGAGTTGTAATGGCTAGGCAATACCCCAGCTTTGGGCTTCAGAAGCTTGTGGAATCTGTGTAGGAGCAGGAGAAGGTTAAAAGAGGTAAAGAGTCATAGAATCATACAGCATAGAAACAGACTCTTTGGTCCAACTCGTTCATGCCAACCAGACATCCTGATCTGACCTAGTCTCATTTGCCAACATTTGGCCCATATCCCTTTAAACCCTTTCTATTTGTAAGCCATGCCTTTAAAATGTTGTAATTGTACCTGCCTCTATCACTTTCTCTGGCAGCTCATTTCATAAACGCACCACCATCTGTATGAAAAAGTTACCCTTCGGGTCCTTTTTTAAATCTTTCCCCTTTCATCTTAAACCTATGCCCACTAGTTTTGGACTGCCCCACTCTTTGCCCCTCATGATTTTATAAACCTCTATAAGGTCACTCCTCATCCTTAGATGCCCCAGGAAAATAGCCCCAGCCTATCAGTCTCTCCTTTTAATCCAAACCCTCTAGTCCCAGAAACATTCTTGTAAAGAGGTCCACTGCTTTATGAACCCTAGAGGATAAAAAAACTTAAGTTGGAAGTTAGGAGTAGAATTTCAAGAGAGGTGTCAAAGAAAAGGAAGGAACAAAGAGAGGAGGGAACAGAAATTTAGCATGGCCAATTCACCTAACCTGCACATTTTTGGATTGTGGGGGGAAACCGGAGCACCCGGAGGAAACCCACGCAGACACGGGGAGAATGTGCAAACTCCACACAGAGAGTCGCCAGAGGTGGGAATTGAACCCAGGTTTCTGGCACTGTGAGGCAGCACCGTGGTGGCACAGGGGTCCATATGCCAATGCCGAGGGGATGTCCCATTGTTCCTCGCCTTAGTTTCCATATATACAGCAGCGTGGTCGGAAATTGCTATACTACCTATTTTACAGGATGATATAGAAATTAAAAAAAATCGAGGGGGCAAAAAACATATCAATTCTAGTATGACATTTATGTGGATTGGAGTAGAAAGAAAAATTTCTGCCCTGTGGCTGAAGACATCTCCATACATCTACTAATCCTAATTCTTTGTTCAGATCCATCAATTGTCTAGATCTGGAGATACTCCTGCAGTACTCTTGAGAATCCTATCTATTTCCGGATCCATAATACAATTAAAGTCTCCCCCTATAATTGTATGACGGGCACCAAAAGCCATCAATTTTGAAAAGGCTTCCGTTATAAATTTAAAAGGGTGTGCCGGGGGGCAGTACAAATTTAAAATCCCATATTCCTCTCCATTTATGAGGGCTTTAATCAAAATATATCGTCCAGATTCGTCTTTTATCTGCTTTAGGATTTTGAAAGGGAAATTCTTCCGAACAAGAACAACAACTCCCCTGCTTTTTGAGCTAAAAGAAGAAAAAAAGGCCTGATCAAATCCACCCTGTCGTAATGTCAAGTGTTCTTTATCCGACAGGTGTGTCTCCTGTAGGAGAGCTATATCAACTCTTTCCTTCTTAAGATTTGATAATATTTTCTTCCTTTTGACTGGCGAATTACTCCCCTTGACATTCCAGGTGCACCACTTAATCGACTGATCAACCATAATCATCTGGGCAAATCTGAGACCCCTCGGGAGGGAAACCCTATCCAGAACATCCGAGCATAGAGCATATAAAATTTACAAAAATACAGCCTCTCTAATACACTCACACCAATACAATAAAAAACTATTTCTAAATAAAAAAAAATAAAACGTATCTAAGTGGAGATTTTCCCCCTTGTTCCCAGGGGATGTCACTTCCTCTCCAAAAGTCCATCATATCCTCTCCCAACCAATGCCCCACCCTTGACTCAGGCACTCCTCAATAAAATGAGGAAAATTCAGATATAATACAAAGCTAGAGTTAACAGTGAGCACCCTACCCCACCCATACCAACATCTGGATATATTTGGTAAAGTTAATACCATATATAAACATTTTAACTATAAAATTACAACCTCAACAAATAATAATTAAATATACTAATACAAAATAACAAGGGAGAAACAACCCCGCTCCTAAAGACAAAGGTAAAATTGAATAAGGTAACCACCTCCCCCCACCAACATTAACCAAATCCCCCAGCTTATATATACACACACACATATACAAACATCCCACATATATACATACAATAATAAAAGAAAACAACCCCAAGGGGGGGGAGAAAATCAAATCCCTCTCCCCACCCCCCATGATAATATTAATCAGTAAAGTAAGAAAAAAAAGGGGGGGATATAAATCAAAGCGGGGGGAAAGGAAAACCAACATCCATTATGTCTTACAGTTTATCTAAGAGAGTCCAAGAATTCCTTAGCCTTTTCTGGCGATCTGAAGTTATACACGGATCCTTCATGGTTAAAGCGTAGCGTCGCTGGGTAGCGTAAGGAGTACTGAATATTTAAGTCCCTTAAACGCTTCTTCGCCTCGTCGAATGCCTTCCTCTTTTGGACCAGAGCTGGGGAAAAGTCCTGGAATAACTTGATCTTGGATCCTTTATAGATCATAGCTTGGGGGTCTTTTCCAAGATTTCTAGAGGCTTCTAGGAGTATCTGCCTCTCCTTGTAGCTCTGCAGCCCGAACAGGACCGGGCGTGGGCGCTGGTTCGAGCCGGGCCCGCGTATTGCGACCCGGTAGGCCCATTCTACCCTTACCTGGCCTGATCCAGCTTCCAGATTTAAAAGCTGTGGCAGCTACTGCTGGAGCAATGCTGTAAGCTGGCCTTCCTCTTCCCGTTTGGGAAGGCCCAGCAAACGAATATTTTTTCGGCGATCTTGATTATCGAGGTCATCAATGTAATTCTCTAAGGTCCGGACTCGCTGTTTGAGAGTCCGGACCCAATCCACGGCCGATTGCGCTGTAATTTCGGAGATCGCGGCCTTTAACTCCGCCCCTCCGACTCGGCGCTCGATCTCCTTAATGTCTCGGTCGTGCTTCTGCAGAGTGGCTGAGAGTGAGTCCCATCGACTTCGGGACTCCTCGATAAAAGCATCGATCTTCGCGTCCAGCTTGGAGATCATCTCCACAAGGCTTGTAACTGTAGGTAAATCCCCCGGGGCGGCTGTGGACGCCTCTGCTGCAGCTGGTGAGGGTGGGGGAGGGGTTCCTGCTTGCTGAGAGCTGCGGGCTCCCTTCCCTTTGGTCATTTTTACTAAATATTAGACTGTTTAAATGTAATACTAAGCAACTAATTAAATTAAACAGCTATTATGAATGATTTGGTGAGTGTGATGGGGGTGGGTGACCCACTTTATCCAAGTCTTGGGAAGAGCACTATAGACTCAGACTTGCTGGGTCGCTGCCATCTTGGATCCCCCGGTGATTGCTCTTTAACAGAACCACGTCCCTTTGGGAAAGAACTGGGAATCCCAAAGTTAGGTAATGGGTTCAGTGCAGGCTCTAAAAGTTAGCAATATTAATTCTCTGCTTTACAGTTTCAAGGTACCTCTGCAATTGCTCCTTTTGTAATCTGCATTATGGGGAATCGAAGCACTATGTTTACATTGCTAGAACTGGTTACTTTATTTCTAATGACACAACCTGTGAAGAACTTGCATGTGTATAGCACCATTTTTAATTCAAGAATGCCCAAAGTATGTCACAGCCAATGAAGTACCTTTGAAGTGTAGCTCCTGTTATAATAGAAAACACTTGGTTAGAGACAAAAAAACTGCAGATGCTGGAATCCAAAGTAGATCAGGCAGGAGGCTGGAAGATCACAGCAAGCCAGGCAGCATCAGGAGGTGGAGAAGTTAATGTTTCATATGTAATGCTTCAAGACCTCGAAGGGTTACACCCAAAAAGTCAACTCTCCACCTCCTGATGCTGCCTGGCTTGCTGTAATAGAAAACCTGGCAGCCAATTTGGGCATAATGAGCTCGCACAAGTGTCAACATGATAATGACCAGTTTTTTTTTAAAGAAGTGTTATTGGTTGAGGGATAAATGATGATTTGGACATTGGAGAGAACTTCCCAACAGTTCTTCAAAATAAGCTATTCATCTACCTGAGAAGGCACTCGTGTAACAAAACCTTAAGCAATGGTTGATGAGGAAGGTAAGTTATGCTGGCACATCAAGCAGCAGGTGGTGATGGTGAGGGAGAGCAGCTGGAGAAGGTGAATGGATCTTCGTTCTGGGAAAAGAAGGTGCCTTTGAGGAAAGGAGAACTCATGAGAAGAAGTAGTAGATAACCAATATTGTGAACCATATGCTTCATTTACATTTATCCCTCATTGCTTAACATTAGTTTCCCTTCATGTTTGTAGTGATCTGATGTGAATTGAATAAAGAATCCATACTTCATGATTTTTGGGCTGTCTGTGTGTTCAAATCTCATGCTACACAAGGATGTCATTTCAATGTTTCAGCTGCAAGAGGGCACCTCTGACACTCCCAATGCAGTACTGAGGGAGTATTGCACTATCAGTCTAGATCTGCACTCAAATCATGGAGTGGGATTTGAACCCACAAACTTGTGACTTGGGGTGTGGTACTCCATGAGCCAAAGCTGACAGTCAACTTTGGAAGATTGCTTCCCACACTCCAAGCTGAAGACTGTTTTAAATTCCCTTTGCAACGGATTTGGGATTTCCAATCTGCCTCCTTAGCCCGTGGGCTGTCTGGTATTAACATCAAGCTCATTTGATTAATTGTCTCCTTCTTTTCACATCTTCCAGAGCATTTCGCATCTAAACTGCAAGGCCTTTAACATCCAAAACCAACTGTGCTTTGGCCACTGCAGTTCTTTCTTCATCCCCGGGGCAGAGCAGAGGTTGAACCAGTCATGCTCCAGATGTTTCCCGAGCCAACTAAGGAAGATCGTGGTCTTGCTGGAGTGTGAAGGAGTCCTGGTAGTGAGCAGAAACATCACTCTGGTAGAAGAATGTAAGTGCGACCTCGAAACAGAGCAACCCTTGAAGAACTGACTTCTTGTCTCCTTACCTGATTCGTTCATGTCACTGGCTGATAGAGAGGGAAAAATGCAAATGGGAGTAATTTTGGGAATTCTTTTTTCATTGGTGTCCGTTTTTCACAAGCATGTCCAGCCATCTTACCGTCAATCCTGTCTCCCCGGTGCTTGGGTGGGTGGGGGTAGGTGGGGTGTAAGTATGCCTTTCCCTCTCTCTAACCTCTTTGTCTTCTGGGTCCATGTGCAGCTGCCATTTGGTTGATCTAACTGCAAGCTGGAGAGGAGTGCAACTGGCAGTATAACTCTGGCCTGACTGGTACAAATCACAGAACTGCCCATGGGCTTCCCCCCCCCTCCTTGTGTTGGTGGAGTGTAGAGCAAGTTATGATAATGGAACCTCATAATCAGATGTCACAAATTAACTGGATACTCCCACACTTCTATTCTCCACTTTGATGCTATCTCAAGCCGAGAGGTGTGAGGAGTATTTGAAAAGGATGGTAAGCCAAAAAGGAGCAATAAGTGATAATCAAAAATTTGGATTTTGATAGGAGTCTTAAAATGAATGGAGATGGAGGAGTTTGGAAAGGAGTACAAAGTTTCATTCTGTTTGAGTCAATATTGAGTAAAATGAGAGACAGATGTAGAAGAGACTGGAGTCAGAATTAATAAATGTGTTTCCACGTTAATTGGAACAAAAAGACCAGAGAAGGGCGGATGGCACACTTCGATTTCAGCGAGAGGAGTGGAGAATCCTAATTATGGTTGTGGCATTTGATGTCCTAACAGGGGATTTATTGTTAAGATGCAAGTACTGTGCACAGCCAACTAGCAGATTGTGAGGAGAGCTTTTCTTATCCTGAAGGGATGAATTGGCCTTTTAAAGGCTTGCTGTCGTCAGGAATCTCATGCATAATTCCATGAGGTGAGATCTTTTCAAAATAGGTGATGGTATGGCCTGTTTCTGCCCTGTTTTCTCACAAGGGGGGAATGATTGCAGGGAATAATGAAATAGAACTGTTTGGAATTTTTTGCTCCCATCTAAATGGTGTTTTCAGGAAGATTATCGATCTGACAAATTTTTCTATCAGCACGCGATTTTCATCCACAAGGACAATAATCCTTCTAGTATCACGTTCAAAAACATAACCTTGCTCCCTACACACACTTCTCAATTTTGTCAGAGCAGCAACTTGGACGGTGTTCCTTGTTGGTGCCAGGTTTAGCCAGTCATATGACAAAGGGGCAGAAGAAGGCCATTCAGCCCATTGAGTCTGCTTTGCCATTCAGGGATATCACGACTGATAATCCTCAACTCTCCTTTCTTGCCTTTTCCCCTTAACTGGATTTAAAACTCTATCTCAACCTTCAATGTACTTAATCACCCAGCCTTGTCAGCCCTCTGCAATAAATAATTCCACGGATTCACAACTCCTTGAGTGAAGAAATTCCTCCTCATCTATGTTTTAAATAGGTGACTCCTTACTCTTAGATTATGTCCTCTGATTCTCATCTTTTTTACTTCTCTGGGATACAACATGACTTGGAACAGCTCTGGTACTTGAGCTGTTCTTTGGCTTTAGGTAATGCTGAGCTGAGATGTTAACTAAAAAGACAAGCATTTTACTCTAGGGTGGTTCCCAAATTCCTGCTTCTGCACTCCCTCAAGCTCTTAAATCTGGATGATGCCAGCCTTCTCCCAAAGTATGCAACCCAACAAGGGTTTTCAAATGTTGATGTTGCATCAAAGGAGAATGCTGGTGTATTGGTAAAATCATTGAGTTATTAATCCAGAATGGCAGATGAATGTTCTAGGGACATGGGTTTTAATCCCACTAGGGTTGGAGTTGAAATTTGAGTAAAAAAAAAACTGGAATTAAAACTGGTCTAACACTGATCGTGTAACAATTATTGTACAAGAACCCATCTGCTTTACTAATTAACTTCTCAAGAAATCTGCTGTCCTTACCTAGTCTGACCTATATGTGACACGTGGTTGACTCTTGACTGCCGTCAGCAATGTAGTAGCAAGCCACTCAGTTCAAGGGCAAATAGTGTACTAAATGCCAGTCCTGCCAGCAGTACCCACATCCCATACAAGAGTTAAGGAAAAAAAGCTATATATAAAGTAAAACATACTTATTGGTATCCTTTGCTATTGCAATTTTTGCAAATATAATTTTTCATAGGATGTGAACATCACTGGCTGGACCAATATTTATTGCCCACCCAGATTCCGGCTGAAAAAGGTGTTGATGAGATGCCTTCTTGAACTGCTGCAGCCCATGGGGCATAGAGACACCCAGTGCTGTTAGGACAGGAATTTTAGGATTTTGACCCAGCAACCATGAAGATGATATTATTCCAAGTCAGGGTGTGTGTCTTGGAGGGGAACTTGCAGGTGATAATGTTCCCATGTGTACTGCCTTTGTCCTATTAATGGTTGTGGTCCTCTTGTTTGGAAGCAATGGTCAAAACGAGCTTTGATGAATTTCAACAGTACATCTTATAGATGGTGTACACTACTGCAATGGAGCATCGGTGGATAAAGTACCAATTAAGCGGGTTGCTTTGTCCTTTGAGTTTCTTGAGTATTGTTGGAGCTGCACTCATCCAGATAAGTGGGGAGTATTTCATCACACTCTAGGTTTTGTACTGTGGTTCAGTGTGAAGACACGTTACTGAGTGAGTAGCTGACTTCAGCCACTGTAGCCCTAAGCTTTGGCATTCATTCTGTACCTCTCTCTCCTTTATGACTTTTGGTTGTTTTTCCTCCTGACTCTTTATGTCGCTTGGTGCTACATTTTGTGAAAATCCCTCCTTTGAGGCTTGGGATTCATATCTTCAAAGGCGCTTTGAGTGTAAGTTGTTGTCATCATCTGTTACTTAGCCTTTATTAGTCCAGGCTCCCTGCAACGATCAGGCTGTCCAAACTGTCTAATGTGTTTGACCTTGCAGCTTGTCCTAAAATTCCTGGTTTGATTCTTGACTCTGTGCAAAAGTGGAAATGGGCAAGGAATCACCAGCTTCTTTTATATTCCACCCACCGCAAACTGGAGAGATAAACAGGTTGTTGGTTGCTTTAGACTGTCTTATGATGTCAGTATCTGTCAACTTAATTTTGTAAATCTTGTGCAGCCTTTTTTCATCCTCTCCTGATCATGTTCTTTTGGGTACAAATCCCAAAAGGGTGTCAACTGATCACATCACCCACCTCTATTTGGCTTGTGCCACAGCTACACTGCTCCTAGAAATTTCAAGTTCCTCTTTTGAGGGTTTGGTAAGAAGCAACATTAACTTGTACTTGTGTAGCATGCTGAGCATTGAATTTTTAAAAATTCATTCACAGGATGTGAGTGGCTCTGGCTAGGTCAGCATTTATTGCCTAAGCTCAATTGCCCAGACATTACTGTGGGTATGGGGTCACATAGGCCAGAGGAGGTAAGGATGACAAATTTCCTTACCCAAAGGAATTAGTGAGCTGTATTGTTATTAGGCCAGATTTGACTTCGAGCCATGGAAGGCGGTATTGGGACAGCTCACCTAAAGGTTAGGTTGTGGACAAGAATAAGGCAGATCAGACAGCATGATATAGAAAGGAAATTTCAGACCTTGGAAGTTGAAGGCACGACACAAGTAATGGAGCAGTTAAAATTGTTGTTTTGTTAGTGGCCAGATTTGGAGGAGCTTACAGATCCTGGAGAGTTATAGTTAGTTGCAGAGATAGAGAAGAGCAAGGACATGAGGGGTATTACAACAAGAATGATAATTTAGCAGGATGAGTTTTTGGTTTTAAGTAGTTCAACATTCCATATCTGCTGTGGTTGTGTTATCACTTGGGGATCAAAGATGCCATAGTAATATTCACTTTTACATGCAAGTTTTAAAAAGTCCATGACTATCTCACAGGAAAAGGCTTTTTGGCCCTTGGTGTCCCTGTATGTCATCAAGCACCTATTTATTTTAATCCCATTTTCCAGCACTTCTCATCTTTGACCCAAGAATAATCTAAATTTTACAGAATTGTGATCATTATTCCCAAAATAATCTCCTACTGAAACTTCAAATACCTGGCCAGGCTCATTCCCCAACACCAAGTCCAGTATGGCCCCTTCCCAAGTTGGGCTATTTACATACTGCTGTAGAAAAGCTTCCAGGATGCTCCTTACAAATTCTGTTCCATCTAGACCTCTAACACTAAGTGAATCCCAGTCAATGTTGGAAAATCAAAATCTATCACCACCACCCTGTTGCTCCTCCATATTTCTATAATCTATTACATATTTGTACCTCTATCTCTTGTTCACTGTTGGGAGGCCTGTAGTACGGCCCCAACATTGTTATCGCACCCTTCCCATTTCTGAGCTTTGCCCATATTGCCTCACTCGTTGAGTCCTCCTTAGTGCCCTCCTTCAGCACAGCAGTGATATCCTCTGACCAGTAAAGCAACTCCTCCATCCCTTTTACATCCTTCTCTATCCCACCTGAACATCTGTATCCTGGGATTTGAGTTGCCAAACATGCCCTTCTCTCAACCAAGTCTCAGTAATAGCAATAACATCATATTCCCAGGTACTAATCCAAACCCTAAGTTTATCTGCCTTACCTACTACGCTGTTGTGTTAAAACAAATGCACCTCAGATCACCAGTCCCTTTGCGTTCATCATCTGCTCCCTGCCTACTCTTACCCTTAGTCACAGACTTTATTATCTAGTTTATTACAGGCTTTAGTAACTACATCCTTACTGTCCACTAACCTTCTCACTTGGTTCCCATCCCTGCCACATTAGTTTAAACCCTCCCCAACAGCATTAGCAAAAGCATCCCCAAGGACATTGGTTCCAGTCCATCCCAACTTGTAATAGTCCCACCTCCCCCAGAACTGGTCCCAATGTCCCCAAAATCTGAACCCCACCCTTCTGCCACATCTCTGAAGCCATGCATTCATCCTGCCTATTTCTACTAACTAACATGGGGCACTGGTAGCAATCCTGAGAATACTACCTGAAGTCCTACTTTTAAAACTTGGCTCCTAATGCTCTAAATTCTGCTTGTAGAACCTCATCCTGTTTTTTACCTATATCATTGGTGCCTATATGCACCATAACAACTGGCCGTTCACTCTTCCCCTTCAGAATGTTCTGCAGCCGATCTGAGACATCCCTGACCCATGCACCTGGGAGGCAACAAACTATTCAGGAGTCTCATTTGTGATCACAGAACTGCCTATCTACTCCCCTTAGAATTTAATCTCCTATGACTAAAGCCCTTCCACTTTTCCCCACCTTTCTGTATGGCAGAGCCAGCCATGGTGCCACAATCCTGGCTACTGCTGCCTTCCCCTGGTGAGCCATCTCCCACAATAGTATCCAAAACTGTATGTCTGTTTTGAAGGGAGATGACCACAGGGGATACCTGCACTGCCTTCCTGCTCTTTCTCTACCTGTTGGTCACCTATTCCCTTTCTCCTTCAGCAATCCTAATCTGTAGTGTGACCAATTCACTAAATGTGTGAACAGCCACTGCCCAAAGGCCGACCAGGAAGTTCTCCTGCTGTTGCATGTCTTGGAAGAACTTATAGGTTGATGCTCAGCCTGTGGTGTGTTTTTAAATGCATCTTCCCTGACTGTCAAGTCCTAGGCTGGGACTCAAACCTGGAACTTCTGGCTCAGAGGCAGGGACACTACACTGATCCACAAGGCCTTCACTTTCCTGATCATTAACCAGTAAATTAGAATTTGAAAGTCATAGGTGATTACCATGCAGAAGAGGCAATTCAGTCCATAAGGTCCATGCTGTGAATAACTGTAATAATTCTACTAAGTCCTAAAATGGAGCAGAGCTCAGTCTGAAGACCTCAGTGTCCATGACTCTCAGCCAAACGGAGAGGGAAACGCATTGCTCTAGTTGGAAAGAGCAGTGTTCCTTATGGTGAAACTCTGTGCTATCTTTGCCTGTACCTCACAGGCCTGAGCGAGGTGTGACAACACTGGGGCCATTGTACTTTCAAACACCAAGGCCTATAATGTGAATCAGTGAACATTTAATTGATGAACTTGTAATAAACAAAAAGCAAAGTCATTGTTGACTTCAGCCCAGTGCTAAACGAATTATAGCTCCTGCAGCTGAATTTAGACACTCACCTGAATAATGATTTATCTCTGAAGCCCAATGACAGACTGATAACATGCCTGACTACATATGTCCTGCGCACACAGATACGGGTCCCAGTGGAGATGAGCAATTGGCCTCTCTGCTATTGTTCCTCTGCCAAGCTGCCATTTCGACTCACCTGTTAAAGCCTTGGGAGAAAATGCATCTCCCGCCTCCTGAATAATGGAATATCTCAGGTGCCGGAGTTTGGAGATAGGCCATGATTACAATGCTTGTTCATTTAATGAGATAAAGATGAAGGGCTGGGATTTCTGTACTGTACAAAACCTTGTGTATCTTGGAGATCATGACAATTGCAACAACCTACGTTCAGAAAGCACTTTAATACATTTAAACAGAGACATCTCACAGGAACATTACAAGACAGAGTGTGACACCCCTAAGGTGAGATGAGGTCAGGTGACTGAAAGCTTCAAAGAGTTTCGTTTTAAGGGATGTTTTAAAGGGAGAGAGACATGGAGCTTCGGGAAGGATACTCCCAGAGAACATTAGGCTCTGGGAAGCCAAAAGCCTAGTCATTGATAGTGAAATGATTCAAATTGGCAATGTACGAGAGAGTGAGATTGAAGGGGGGGGGGTAGATATTTGATGGTTGGGAGCTTATGGAGATAGGGAAGGGGCAAAACCTCAGGGATTTGAAAATAGGGATGAGTTTAAAGTCAAGGGATGGCTTGACTTGGGGAGTCAATGTAGACAAGCGCTGCACTGATGGTGGGATAGTCCAGGAATTGGAAAGGCCAGAGTTTGAGACAACCTCTGGTTTACAGGGCAGAGGAGATCAGAGTGTTGGAAAAGCCGAGTGCAGAGGAACAGAGTATAAAAATGCCACTTGATTCTTATTGAGAACCTAACAAAAAATCAACTAGATTCAGTTCAACCTTTAAGAAGCCCTTAAAGCACTTGACTAGTAGGTCACCCAGAAAAAGACTGCAGGAGTTATGAAGGATGGACAATACATCCGATATTTAATGGGTTTTTTGAAATGAGTTATCAATTAGCACACATTAACTAATAGGTGCAAAACCATTGTGCAGAGTTAACCTGACCCATAGGCTTGGGGGCTTGAGAGATAGTGGTGCACTGTACAACCTGTGGATCAAGTCTTGGACACCCCAGATTTTCTGTTATTTTGCAGACCTCCTCGCATTTCTCCTGAGTATTGTTCCAGGAAGTGGGATTTAAGTAGCATTTGTGTTCTGCCTTGTTATTAAAAAGTGTGTGTCTGCTGACGATGGGCAGTTCGCCCAGAAAATGTACGACTAGCAGCCGCATATCAATGAACTGCATTGAAAATGAGCTTGACTAATCTCGCGATGGGAGATGCTATACCTGATAATTCTCAAAACCTTGCTGAGATTCTCCTTGTCTTGTTTTTTCTTGGACAGAAAGGAAGTATTTTTCTTCTTTTTATATAAATTTTGGATCCTTCCTCTTTTGCCTATACAAACTTTGCAATGAAAAATAATGTGTAATGTAGAGTATATGGGGCACTGTGTGCCCATGCTTTGGGGCCACATTGTGATTATGTGCTTTCTAATAAATATGCAAACTACCTGCTTTACTTCCTTGTCCGGTGTTTTTCTTTAGTTTATTTCACTGGGAAATAAAGACTTAAGATAAAAATGACAGACTATATGGTCAGACTTTACAGCTCAGAATGTTTGAGGTGGAACCTCCAACCTAATCTCACTTTCAGTTCTGAAGTCTCATGCTAGACTCAGTACTAACTCTGTCTGTCTGTCTTGCTCTCTCTCTCTCTCTGTCCACAGATGCTGCCAGACCTGTGGAGTTTATTTGGCATTCTACTTGTTTCATTTTGAATGTCCATCCATAGCTTTGTAGACTTCAGAGCTGGAGGCAGACAAATGCCAGAGCACTTTTTTTAAAAACTGAGCCATTTGAAGTGGGTGTTGAAGGGTGTGGAGGGGGTTGGTTGAAGGTTCAGAAAGAACAAATAGGAACTGTGGTAGGATGGAGGACAGGGGCGATGGAATAACAAATAATTTCCTGAAGCAACAGCCCAAAGAGTTTGGAAATAAAATGTAGTGAAGAAAGAAAGGTTGTGTCCAAGGGAGGTATGAATAGCTATATAAAAAACATCTGAATGCAATATGAGCTAAAGAGATTGAGATACATGTATTTGAATGATGTGTATATTTTATATAGACAATACTATAAATCTGAATAAAACTTCTACCTGGCAACAACTTGCTTTCATTGGAGTAAAATGTTAAGTACTATCAACCAGTATTTGAATTCTCAACCTGAATGGGTTCTTCTGTTCTCCATATAAGTGGAGGCCAGATGTGAGTTTCTTTTAAGCAGTACTTAAGAATATGCACATAATCAGGCAGTAGAACCCTCAGCTCTGAGATGCACTCCCTCTGACCTTCTAGCAGAGTCCTTAACACATGACTAAGGTAATAGCTGTATTACAGCAGAACTCAGAGGCTCATCTGCATATTCATTAAATCATACCTCTACATGACTTTCTATAGAAAATCGAAACCACCAAAGTTCTGAATAGATTCCTGAAGTGGGTTAGGTTTCAGTGAGTCCTGAGTCCTTTGGAAGTTTGAAGTTGCAACAGCAACCTGCATAAAGGATTTTGTACCAGAGTGAAGCATCACAAGGTGCTTCATGGGAGTGTAATCAAATGAAATTTTACACCAAGCCCCCGAGGAGACACTAGTTGAGGCAGCTAAAATTCTTGATGCAAAAGAGATAGGCTTCCTGAACCAGGGGTCAGAGTCTAAGGGTATGGTATAGGCCATTTACGACAGATGAGGGGAAATTTCTTCAACCAGTGAGTGGTGAGTCTGTGGTATTTTCTGCCACAGAAAGCAATTGAGGACAATACGCTGAATGTTAGAGTTAGGGGATTACAAGGAAGGGGGAGAAAGTGGGAAATAGGTTATTGAGTTTGATCAGCTATGATCACATTTGAATGATGGAGCAGGCTTCAATGGCCACTCTTGTTCTTGTTTTCTACATTTGTGTAGAGGGAGGGCCTGAGAGGTGGAGAGTTTATGGAGGATTCCAAATGTTAGTGCCAAGGCAGCTAAAATTAAAGCCAGTAATGATGGATTGTTTGACATTCAGGATGTGCAAGAGGTCAAAATTGAAGGAGTCCAGTGATCTTAGAAGGTTGGGTGGGAGAAGTTACAGGAAGAAGGATTAACAGCTAGAATATTGTATAAATATGTTCCTGAAAATGATGTAGTTGAAAGTCATTATTTAAAATGAAATGGCCTTGTTAGCTTTGTGGTCAATTAGAAGCACCTTGTCAGTGACATTTATGGCACTGAAAATATCAAAAACAATTCTCTTGCACATAGTCATAGAGTATTAAAGTATGGAAAGAAGTCATTTGGCCCATGTCAGCACTGATCATCAAGATCTGACCAACTCCCTTTTTCAGCCTGTGGCCCATATCCTTATAGGCAATGCGTTTCAAGTATTTATCTAAATAGTTGAGTGTATGATAGGATTTGGCTCCACCACCCTTTCAGGCTGCTAGTTTCAGACATCTACCACCCTCTGAGTGAAACAAATTCTGGCTTAAATCCCTTCTAAACCTCCTGCCCTTTTACCTTAAAATCTATGCCCCTGGTTATTGATACATGTATGAAGGGGGAAAAAAGATTCTTCCTTTCTATGCACTTCCATTTTGTACACATCTGTAGTGCCTTTTATGATCTTAAAATGTTTCAAAGTTTTTCAACCAAGCAAGTACATTCTGAAGTTCAGTCACTGTTGAATAGTGTTTTCAGGAAAATTGGACCTGAAGAAGCAAAAAGCCTAAATTCAAAAGATTGATTTGAAATGATGAATTAGCAATTGTCATTTTTCGGCTAGCCGGATACTTATGGTAAAAGAGACTTTTAAAGATGTTGAGAATGTGGTTAGATGCTAAACAGGAGGAGAGGTGGCTGAATCTGTGGTTATGTACATATTTACATCTTGCAGGACTGCTGTCAATTGCATTACTGTCTTGTAACAGACTCCAACCTTGTTGAGAAAAACAAAAGCGTTGGAAATATTCAGACGGTCAGGCAGCATCTGTGGGGAGAGAAACTGGCCTGGCATTTCAGAGTCATGACCTCCCATCAGAACTGTGAAATGTTAGAAATATAACAGCCTTCAAGAAAAAAGTGGGGCTTGGAGAACAGAATTGGTGGGGGTGGGGAGGAGTATTTCCTGTGATAAACAGAAAGGCAGGATAATTAATTGACATAAAGGATGATGGTGTGAAGCCAAAAGAACGGTTAAGGGGACAATAGATATATCTGCAGGAGGTGTAAATGGAAAAAATAGAATTATTAACAGGAATTGGGAGGTAATGGCATAACTGCTAGATTGTTAATCCAGACAGCTAGGCAATGTTCTGCAGTCCTGGGTTCAAACCTCCACCATGGCAGATTGTGGAATTTGAATTCAATAAAAATCTGGAATTGAGAGTCTAATGATAACCATGAAGTGATTGTTGGAATAAAACCCAACTGGTTCTCTAATGCTATACAGGAAAGGAAACTGCCATCTTTACCTGGTATGGCCTACATGGGATTTCAGACCCAGAAAAATTTTGTTGACTCTTAGTTGCCTTCTGGGCAATTAGGGATAGGCACTAGATGCTGCCCTAACCAGCAATGTTCATGTCTCATGAATGATATAAATAAAAATTGCTAACCAAAATTTAGAGGTCATGATTTGAAATTGTTGAATTCCCTACTTCGTTTGGAAGGCTGTAAGTCTATAGATCTCAGCCTTGGGGTTGGTAATTATTTAACGAAGTGTGATCTTTAAAAACTTATCAAAGATTATCCAGCGCTCCTTGAATGACTTCCCTTTTGCAGATTGTGTAGAATCCAACTTGATATAGCTAATGGTATATGCACAACCTGTGAATACAGTCATGATACTACAGTTTGGTCCAACTGATTCTGGAGTCATCCAGTCAGTCTCATCCCTGCAGGTTTATTTTCTCCAAGTACCCATCCAATTTGCTTTAAAGTTAACATTGATTATGTCTGCATCTACCATCCTCATGGGCAATGCTTTCTGTGAGGAAGTGAGGACTGCAGATGCTGGAGATCAGAGGTTAAAAATGTGTTGCTGGAAAAGCGCAGCAGGTCAGGCAATCAAAGGAACAGGAATTCCTGAAGAAGGGCTTATGCCCGAAACGTCGATTCTCCTGTTCCTTTGATGCTGTCTGACCTGCTGCGCTTATCCAGCAACACATTTTTAATGCTTTCTGTGAGGTTACTACCCAGTGTAAAAAATGTTTCTCCTTTGCATTCCCTGCCAGAATCTTAAACCTATGTCCCCCTTGCCCTTTATCCAGGATTACGTAGGAAGCATAGCAGAAACAGGTGATTCCACTCAACCTGACCATGCTGGTTTCATGCTGCCCTGTTCCCTGGATGCTGCCTGACCTGCTGCGCTTTTCCAGCAACACATTTTCAGCTACATGTCTCTAGATCCCCTTTGGTGTATCTATACCCTTTGTGTCTCCATTGTGTCAAGTTCCACATTCTCACAACTGTGGCTTTCTTCTTAACTCCCAATTGGATTTCCTGGTGATCATCTCATTTTGATAGACTTTAGTTCTGTTCTTCCAAATTATGTGAATGATTAACCTAATGTTTCTGTCTGAAGGTTAACTCCCACACGAGAAATTTCACTCATTCACAACTGAGAAACTCAGCATTCTCAGCTGCCAATAAATTGGGTCCCTTATCTCTTGCACACACCCACACACACCTGGCCATTCATAACAGTCATAAAAGCATCCTTCTGCCTTGCAATTCTCCTACTGACTTTTCATTCATGCCTTCAGAGTCAGCTAACCCTTCTGAGACGCAATTATGACATTTCAACAATTATGGTCATTTTCTTCACTTCTTCTATCCCTCCCTCGAAATAGCAGGGACCAGTTTAAAATGTAATTATTTCATCACAAAGCTTCTGTTTGTGCTCTTTTCTGCCAAGTCTCTAAAACTTCTCCTTAAATGTTCTCAGCTTCACACCAATCCTCCCTCAACAACACCCACAGTTACCTGGACTACACCTCTTCCTACCCTACCTCCAGTAAAAATGTCATCCCGTATTCCCAAATTCCTCCGTCTCCGCCGGATCTGCTCCCAGGAGGAGCAGTCCCACCACAGAACACACCAGTTGGCTTCCTTCTTTAGAGATCGCAATTTCCCTTCTCACGTGGTTGAAGATGCCCTCCAACGCATCTCATCCACATCCTGTATCTCCACCCTCAAACCCCACCCCTCCAACCATAACAAGGACAGAATCCCCCCGGTGCTCACTTTCCACCCTACCAACTTTCGCATTGACCGCATCAGCCACCGACATTTCTGCCATCTCCAAGCGGACCCCACTACCAGAGATATATTTCCCTCCCCACCCCTTTTCCGCTTTCCGCAAAGATCGTTCCCTCTGTGACTACCTAGTCAAGCCCACGCCCCCCAACAAACCACCCTCCCCTGCCACCACAGGAATTGCAAATTGCACCCTCACCACCATCCAAGGCCCCAAAGGAGCCTTCCACATCCATCAAAGTTTCATCTGCACATCCACCAATGTCATTTATTGTATTCGCTGCTCCCAATGCGGTCTCCTCTACATTGGAGCGACTGGACACCTCCTCGCAGAGCGCTTCAGGGAACATCTCCGCACCAATCAACCCCACCGCCCCATGGCCCAACCTTTCAACTCCCCCTCCCACACTGCTGAGGACATGCAGGTCCTGAGCCTCCTCCACCATCGCTCCCTCACCACCTGACGCCTGGAGGAAGAACGCCTCATCTCCTGCCTCGGAACACTTCAACCGCAGGGCATCAATGTGGACTTCACCAGTTTCCTCATTTCCCCTCCCCCCACCTTTCCTGATGAAGGGCTTTTGCCTGAAACTTCGGTTTTCCTGCTCCTCGGGTGCTGCCTGACCTGCTGTGCTTTTCCAGCACCACTCTGACCTAAACCCTAGGTTCTTTTGAAAGACTATCCAATTTCGGAGGGCATCACAGTTGAGTACTGTATGATTTTTATTGCAGCAAGGACTGCTACCTAGAAGTCAGGAGCACAACCTTGGCTGATATTTGTGAATTTCTTTCCTTGCTGTTGTTTGAAATAGCTTGATATTTAGCGTTAATCAGCCTTGGATGAGCCACATAAACACTGGCTACAAGAGCGGTCAGAGACGAGAAATGCTGCAGCATGTAGCTCATATCATGATTCCCCAAAGCCTATAACCATCTACAAGGTAGATGTTAGGAGAGTGATGGAATACTCACCACTTGCCTGAAGAGTGCAGCTCCAGCAACATTCAAGAAACCTAATGCCATCCAAGACAAAGCAGCTCCTTTATTCACACCATATTCACAAACATTGACCCCTTAACTCACCAAGACTCTGTAGGAACAGTGTGCACCATCTGCAAGATGTACTGCAGAAATTCACCAACACTTCTTAGACAGCACCTTCCAAACACAACAACTTCGATCTGGAATGTCAGGGGTAACAGATGCATGAAAACACTATCACCTGCAAGTTCCCCTCCAAGCCACTCACCATCCTTACTTTGAAATATATCACCATTCCTTCAGTATTGGCAGGCCAAAATCCTGCAACTTTCTCCCTAATGCTATTGTGGGTGCACCAAAACCATACAGACTGCAGTGATTTAAGAAGGCAGCACATTGAAAAGGGTGATTATGGATAGGCAATGAGGTTTGGCCTTGTCAGTGAAGCTCGCATCTTGGGAATGAATAAAGAAACTGCCAAATTGGAGGTGGGAAGGGAATCAATTAAGTGTTTGTTTCGTGCAAACCCGTCTCTAAGCCATTACAGGCATTTGATGGGTAAGAGAAATGTTTGTGACACAGCTGTAACTGCTGAAGGCTCACACAGTCCCATTGATGAATATCTGCTCATTAGGAATGTGATGGGTCAATTATCCTGAAGGAAAGAAAGGGTTTTGAGCATGCAGTATACCTGCCATGCAAACAAAGCCCTCATTTTCTGTGTCTTCTGTTCTGCCAGACGTGTTGTATGCAATGTGGGTAATTAGAACGAAGCTAAATGCGCCTCTCACAAGTTCACTTTGCAAAGCCAAGACAGAGTCAAAGCATCTCATTCTGATTCAAACTGCCCCACATCATCTCTGTTAATCCCAGTGAGTTGAACTGAATACAGGAGAGGCCTGTTTACTCAACTCCTACTGAGGGAGATTTACCTCAGTTACACTATACCTCTTGACTTTAGTGAACGTATGGCTGGTCACATTGAGCTTGAGAGCATGGTGAAGAATGCCCAGCTACTTCACAGTGCTACCTTGAGGACTGCTATGGTCAGTCCTAATAAATCCCATTAATTCAGTGAGATTTTGTTTGCGCAGCACATTTTTGCTGAATACACTGACTCCACTCTGTTTCAAAATGGACTTAAAGCTATGGGGAAAAAGCTGGGGAGGTTGTTGGAACTAATTGGGTAGCTTCTTTTGAAGAGCCAGCACATCCACAACAGGCTGAATGGCTTCCTGTTCTGTATCCAAAAATAAAAAAAACTTGCATTTATGTAACATCACATCAGGATGTCCCAAAAATCTTTGCAACCAGTGAAATACTTTTGTTGGGGTCGCTATTGTTGTGTAGGAAATATAGCAGCCAATTTGTGCACAGCAAGCTCCCCTGAATAGTAATGTGATAAGGACCAAATGACCTATTTTCAGGATGTTGTTTGTGGATTAGTTATCGTCGAGGATGCCAGGGAGAATGACCCTCTTCTTCAAAACAATGCCACAGATCTTTTACATCCATCAAAGGAGGCAGGCTGGATCCCAGTTAACAACTTGATTCTGGGGTGCGGTGCAGGGGGTGTGTCAGCCTAGATTTGCTGTTCAAATATCTGAAACAATGCAGTTTGAACTCAGAACCTTCTGATATGCAGAGGAGAGGGCTGCCAAATGGGCAAAGTGAACACCAATAATTTACAAAAGTAAGAAGATATATTTTTTCTTTCTGCAAAGTTTTAACCTCCAGTTTTAAAAAGTGTCACAAAAATGTCCAGAATACATCCATCAAATGTCATTGAATTTAAGTTGGAGCACTGCTGCATTTGCTCTGTGTTAATCATTGTAACTTACATGTAATGCATGAGTCAGTACGATACGATTCTTCTTAAGAAGAGCCTTCAGGTTCTGAAGAAGAATCATACCTGACTCAAAACATTAACTCTGTTTCTCTCCCTACAGATACTGCCAGATTTGTTTCTGATTGTTTTCATCAGCAGTATTTTGACTTTACTAAGATCTAGGCAGTTAAACATAAAGTGGTTGCCCATTTAAAATGGAGATAAGGCCTTCTCTGAGACCTTCTCTCAGAGGTTCAAGGGTCTGTGGAACTCCCTTCCCCAGATAACAGTACAGATGGGGCTCTTGAATATTTTGAAGAGGGCGTAGGTGAGCAAAATGAGTTGTAGCCACTATCAAATTAGCCACAATCTTATTGAATGGCGGAAGGGCTGAATGGGCTCCTTCTACTCCTAATTTGTGTACTTGTATGTGCTTTCTCACATGGTCACCACCAGCCATTGGATATGTCAATTTATCTGACAAATTATTCAGGCTATGCCCAGTAGAGCATAGTGCAGGGGTCCAATCATGATGTCCTCTCCCACCAATGGGACTGTCCCTTTCCCCCATCAACTGCTGATAACAAAACAATCAATTTCAGAAACGATTCTTGCCACTGTTAATTACATTTCCCTGTGCTCCTCCAATTCTGGCCTCTTGCACATCCTCGATTTTCATCATTGAACATTTGGCATCCTTTAGCTACCTGGGTCTGGAACTCCACCCTTAAACTTTGACACCTCTCTCTCCAAAGCAAATCTACCACTTTCACCTTGTCCTAGCATCATCTTAGCTGGCGTGGTATCAAATGATATCTGATAACACACCTGTGATGCACCTCAGGATAGTTTTGCTACATGAAGCATACTACAAAAATGCAAACTGTTGTTTCTGTTGATCGATTGCTGGAAAGTAGGTACTTAATGCAGAAAAAGCACTCCTCTCTTGTTCCAGCATAAGAGTCAAACATTAGAAGACAACTCGAGCTTTATTGGTTCATTTTATTGCTCAGTGGTTTAATAGCGTTAATTGTGGTGCCCTACATCCCGCATCCTCAATCTGTGAAGGACCATAATAGAATCATTTATGGCATAGAAGGAGTCCACTTGCCTCATCAAGTCCATGTTGTCTCCCTGTGGAGCAATTCACTCACTATCCCTTATGCACTCGCTCCCTGTAGCCTTGAGAGTTTATTGGACACAGTTCGTAGGGGAAGTATCTTTAGCTGCCTGCCTCTCTTGTGTGATCTTGTTGGAATCTGGGCAAACCTGGAGGAGGTATGTGGTGCCTACTTAATTTCCGTGCGACTGGTGGGTAGTACAGGGAACAGAAAGTGTCCTGGATTCTGGGAGTGGACCTTTCTATTTAATTTTGATGAATTTCCCTGAGCTTTATGGTTCGGTTCCTCATTAATTCTGTGTATCATTTGACATGGGGTTGAGGGGTTTAAACCTTTGGAATGATTAATGCAAAAGACAATAGCTGCTAAATTGTTGAATATATTTAAAGCTGAGAGGCAGATTCTTGATACTTTAGAAATCAAAAGGATATAGAGAATTTGCAAGAAATTTGAGTTGAAGGTCAGGATCAACCATGATTACATTAAATGCCGGAGCACTGGATGGGCTGACTGGTTTATACCTAATTTTTATTTTTATACATTTAACCAGCCATTCTGTTTAATCACACGCACATTGAAGGGGCTTTTCTTTTGTGACCCAACGTTCCAAAACACAACACAGCCATCAACATATTTGCAGTGCTTTAAATTATGCCCTAAACCTTTGACACAAATTACTCTGTGAGGAGCATGAGTTCCTCATTTAGAGAGATCATCAGGCCTTGAATCATATTCTGTGAAGAGTGGAAGTGCAGCCCAGGGAGGACCGAGTTTAATGGAACAAGCACAACCAAAGTGCTATGGGAATCACAAGAAGGAGTAAGCTAAAAAGATCAGGGTTCATTCTGGGCCACGTGCCTCTCTGATTATATTCACTATGAGCTCATTCACTTCTGTATATGGTGTGGTTTCAGCAATAACTACCCAAGAGGTTCAACACCATCCAGAACAAAGCTGCCTGTTTAATCATCACCCTATCCACCACCTTCAACATTCACTCTCTCACCGTGACACACACTGTGTACCATCTGCAAGGTGCACTTCATTGACTCACCAAGGCTCCTTTGACAACACATAGAAATATGGAAAATAGGAGCAGGAATGTGCCTTTTGGCCCATCAAGTCTGCTCTGCCATTCAATTAGGTAATGGCTGATCATCCAACCCAGCACCCTATTCCTGCTTCTACCCCATATTCTTTGATTCCTTCAATCCTGACAACTGTATCTAAATCCTTCTTGAAAACAATCAATGTTTTGGCCTCAGCTACTTTCTGTGGCAGAGAATTCCATTGGTTCACCACTCTTTGAGTGAAGAAATTTCTCCTTGTCTCGGTCTTAAATGGCCTACCCTGTATCTTTAGACTATGAGCCCTGGTTCTGGAGCTTTTTCCAAACCTCTGGCCTCTAACTTCCAGAAGGACAAAGGCAGCAGATACATGGGAACACCACTAGCTGTAAGCTCTCTCTCCAAACCACTCACCATCATGAATTGGAAATATATCGCTGTTCCTTTAGTGTGGCTTGGTCATAATCCTGGAACTCTGATCTTTGTGGCAGTGCTGGGGTATCTATATCAAACAGACTGCAATGATTCAAAACTGCAGCTGATTACCACCTTTTTGATGGCAGTTAGGGATGTGCAACAAATGCTGGTGACCCTCAAATCCCACAAATAAAGTACAAAACAAAAGAGAGTCCAAAAACATATTGGGCCAGATGTTAGGGATCTGACCACCTAACATCTGGCTCAATTATGACCACCTAACATCTAGCTAATTACCTATCTCCTGAATCTTTCAAACTCAAAAATTGTTCAGCTACTTTGCACCAGAAGTACAGGGAGCTGAAGTCAGCCCCTTCAACAAAGAGAATTTTTTCATACAGATAAGCAAGCACCTGCAACCTGATTGTTGCCCATTTGACCGATTGCACTAGCAAAGTCAGGTGGGGACCACCACAGGTTTCAAAACGACACTAGTTTAATTTTTGAGTAGTCTGCTTGGTAAAACAGAAAGCAATTTAGTTTGGCTAGAGTTTAATATGTCGGGCACATCAACAGAGTTGTCTATTTGCCTATAAAAATAACAGACAGATTGCAATGCGCAAATTGTCATTTGGAAGATGTAGCACGAATGCCAAGGGAACTCATTTATTGAATCATCTGGAGCAAGATCTAAGCAACATTTGGGACAGGGAGGAGGGGGGTTGGTTGGTGGTGGTGGTGAAGAAAATCTTGTTGCAGGTTCTGGCACTTGCTTAAAACAGGAGGTACCAGTAAACATCACAGAACAAAACATTTGAAAAATATGAAGTGCTTTCTCATTATCTGCTGAGTGGTATTAAATGGAGCGTACTTGAATCTCCACTTCACATAACAGATGTCATTCCTGTTACCAGTAGGAGGAAGACAGAGAGAAAAGCAAATGCTTTCAGTACCAGCCAGGAGAATCAAGCTGCAACAATCACGAAAGGTATCATACCCCCTGTATTGCCAGCAATTTATCTTTCGGGCAGCTATTTTGTCAGTATCACCCCCCCCCCCCCCCCCCCCCCCCCCCCCCCCCCCCCCCCCCCCCCGCCCCCCCGATCCCACCAACTCTCTCATTGAATCCTTCCTCATTAAGGTAGATTCTCACCCCATCAGTTTTAGTGAGGAGTGTTACTGAATAGACAATTTCTTGCTGGATCTTCCTGACAGTTTGCTAGCACCCACAATCCCAGAGTTCTCCTGAAGTGGCTTAAATGAGATTACTTTTATGGGAGGGGGGCCTGAACTGAAAATTCTGAACTGCACCAAAGGAAATGACTGGGGATGCTGGAAATCTGAAATTAAAAACACAGGCAATGATGTTGGAAATACTGAACAGGTTGGAACAGCATCCGTGAAGAGAGCAGGGTAGTTTAAACTGGGTGATATCATGGTGAGGTTTACAGAGAATACAGGGTTACTTCTGTGGCTGATTATCTTACATTAACATTTTTCAAGGCAGGAAATCTGCTACTTTTATCTGATCTGGCTTACTCCAGATGCTAAGTGATGCGGTTGACTCGTAATATGCCCCAAGCAAACCACTCAGTTGAGGCTTTTTATGAATAGGCAACAAATGCTGGCCTTGCCAGCACTATGTCTGTGAGAGCATAAAAAATGTCACATCGAAGCATTAACTGCTCCCTAAGTGGGTGAAGTGGCTTATGTGGAATAAAAGTAAGTAAAAAAACTGCTTTGAACAAATGGTTCTCTCCTGTGGTGAGTGACCTAGCTCTTAGTTTGTTGACAACTTTGAAAAAGGTACCTTTAAGCAGATCAATGGTTGCAATGTCTTTGTGAAGACCCACCTTCTGACTAATAGAGCTATAAAGCTGATTACTATTATATTCTTCCTTCTGTCTTTCATTTTCACTTTGCTCTCTCCTCTATTTCTTTCTCAGTGTGTGTCATCATCTCTTTTTCAGAGGGATCTAAATCAGCCATTTTCAGTCCCTTGATCCTGCTGTTACATTCAATGAAATGATGTGTACCTCAACAACATTCACCCACCTTCAGTCTAACTGGCACCGTAATGAACTGGCAGTCTTGATGAACCGGCAAAAAGTATATATTGAAATGCCAGAAATTTGTTATATTACTGTGATCTCCATGATGTCCGAGTAGTCAGTTGAGAGCGCAAGTGAGAAGGATCTCTGCTGGTAAGTTTTATTTTAGACAAAGATTACGGTATTGTTTCAGTTAATTATGTTGTAAATAATGTATAACAGTGATGTGTTAGTCCCTTGCATTATATTTCTGTTACTTAGTGTGTGATTTTACATTGATTATGTGGACCTTTGATCAAACGGAATATTTGATCAGCTGGTATGCTCCTGGTCCCATTGGTGCCGATTACTAAAAGGTTTGCTGTACCTCAGTCCCCTTGTCTAAGAAAACTCTGACAATTGCAGCATTTAAAATTTCAATTTACCCTTTTTGTGTGGCAGTATTATGCAATTGCGCTTCCCATTGTTTGAACAATGCTTTGCTTGATTTTGTGATATTCAGTTGTTTTTGGTTATGTAATTCTGCCAATTGATTTATTGTTCATGATTAGTTAAGCCTGGGTGTTGAATCAGATTTGTGTCTGCTAATCTGCCTTGTTGGCATTAACATCTGTATTACCCCAAAATCTTTTTAAAATCCTGAATACAGCAAACAACTAATATGACAATTACTGACCAGGTATTCTATTTTTGTGAAGTGGACTAAAGGATAAATCTTGACCAGAACATCAGATGTAGCTCCCCAGTCCTTCTTCAAAATAGTACCGGGGATCCTTTACATGTATCTGAACTGGAAGGGTGAATTTCTGAATCAACAGACAACACCCCAACAGTGTGGTGCTTCCCCACTGGAGCACCAATTGTGTTTGCTTGCTTACTGAGGCCCTGGAACACCCAAGACCTTGTAGTTCAGAGGATAACCCACTGAGCCACACCTGACACTAACGCTGAGTTGAAAGCACAGTGGAGACTTCTTAAAACTTTGTACAAAAATTCTGTAAATGAAGCTCCCGCACACTTTGAAACATGTATCATCTCTCCGGTGCTCTGCATAAAATCAAAGATATAAAATGCAGAATACACTTAAATCCTGGTTCAAATATTAACAAAATGTCACCCGATTCTGGAATCCACCAAAAAAAATCTCTCTGTACCTATGTTTTAAAGTTAGCCATGATTCAGTTGCCATTATTCTTACCTCTGAGTCACAGGCTTGTAGGTTTAAGTCCCATTCCAGCACTTGGGTACAGCAATCCAAGCTGATGCTCCAGGGCAGCACTGACAGAGTGCAGTACTGTCAGAACCAATGTCTTTGCATGCAGTGTTAAACCCAAGACTCGCTTACTCTCTGTGGCGGATGTAACAGATTTCTGTCACTATTTCAAAGCAAAACAGGTGGGGAATTATCACCCTGTGTCCTACTCAAAATTTATACCTCAATAATTAGTACTAAATAAAAGAATTACCTGGTCATTATTTGAACTTGCTGTGCATACATAGGCAGCTACGTTTCTTACATTACAACACTGACTACTCTTCAAGAGCATGTAATTGGCTGTAAAGCATTTTAGGACATCTGGTGTTACAATACAGGTCTTTCTGTGTTCCTGCCTGTTGAGTTTCCTTATCATCTGAGTAGTCCTTGATCAAATTGCATCCACCAGCTTTTACCTCAAGGAAATAAAAGCTAGGTTTAGAGAAATTGTTCTTGTTATTTAACCCTTTAAGCATCAGGATAATTCTCATGGATCTACGTGGCCCTCCCACCTATAGTATTTATTATACTCAGTGCCCAGAACTGATTGCTACACTTCAAGCTCTATACAACTGATGCATCACTGTCTACTCTGAATTCCAATTCCCTTGAGATAAAGGCCAGCATTCTTTTTGTGTTTCTAATCGCTGTTTTAGGTACACATGCATCTAAATCCCATTGCTCTTCCAGACATCCCAGTTCTTACTACTACATAGGATATAAGCAGTTCAACCCCAAACTGCCTACACTAACGTTCATTTTCCACCTCAGCCTAGCCACAACTTTCCTCCTCTAAATCTGTCACTGTAATTCTTTATTCCTTTCTCCATCATCTACAAGCCTAACTCCCTTAAAAGTCTCTGTAATATTCACTGCAACTGTCGGAACAACTTTTACATTTACACCATCCAAAGACATTTCTTCCACATTCCCAAGAAGAAATTTTCTTTTCTTCATTCTTTCACAGAATGTGGATGTCACTGGTAAGGCCAGTATTTGTTGCCCATCCTTAATTGCCCTTGAACTGAGTGCCTTGCTAGGCCTTAACTAAGGGCTCTTAAGAGTTGCCCATGTTACTGTTGGTATGGAGTCACATGTAGCCCAAACCAGGCAAGGATGGCAGATTTTCTTCCCTAAAGGGCATAAGGGCACCAGATGGGTTCTTAACAATAGTTTATGATAATTTATGAATTTAAATTTCACCACTGCCATAGTGGGGCTTGAACCCATGATCCACAGAGCACTAACTGGAATTTCTAGATTATTATCCCAAGGACACCACTTCCTTCCCTCTTGGTGACTATTGATGATTGCTAGCCCAATATTGATACAATCATAATGGCAATTGATAGCCTCTTCCACCAGAAAACTAATCAGATCACAGGTGCAATATTGGGAATAATTTTAGGCCTCTTACCTAGGAAAGATATAGTAGCTTGGAGGTAGTCCAGAGAAGGTTCACTATGTTGATACCAGGTATGGAGGGACTATCTTATGAGGAGAGGTTGAGTAGGTTGGGCCTGTACTCATTGGAATACAGGTAGTTTGTCTATAACGCGATGGTGACATTCTTGTGGAGCACATGATGTCCTGCACTCTGTATTAAAATATTTGACACTTAGTAAAGAGGAAAGGTGAACTGTTCAGAGGAGTAGCAGTAACAGAGACATTGACAGGTGAAAGAAATGGATACAGCTACCAACAGATGGAGTCCGATGTGCACATAAAAGAGCAATCAGAAACATGAAGAGAATGCTGGCCTTTATCTCAAGGGACTTGGAAAAATTGCACTGTAGAAACAGCACTTAAAGTGTTGGTGATGTAATCGTGTTACAGTCAACACATGTTTTAAAAGTTTGCACATTAGAAACAGTGTCCTCAATTCATCAGTCACGTCACAACAAATTCGCATTAATGAAGCACGCTTTGTAACAGAATGATCTGCATAGAAGAATGAGAGGGATCTTATTGAAACATACAGAATTCTTAAAAGACTTGGCAGGGTAGATGTGGAAAAGTTGTGGGAGAGAACATAATCTTAGAATAAGAGATGTCCTATTTAAATCAGAGATGATGAGGAAGATGTTCTCTCAAAGGGTATTGAATCTGCGGAATTCTTTACTGCAGAGGGATATCAAGACTGGGTTATTAATTATGTTCAAAGTTGAAATAGACAGATTTTTAATCAGTAAAGGTGTTTTGTAGAAAAAGCAGGAAAGTGGAGTTGAGGCCATGATCTCATTGAATGGTGGAGCAGACTCAATGGGCTGAATGGCCTACTTCTGCTCCTATGTGCTCTGGTCTTATGGAAACATTGTCTCTGTTTCCATTTGATGAAAACCTTTCACCATTTTAAACACCTCTATTAGGTCAGCCCTCATTCTTCTTTTTCTAAGAGGACAGGAACTCAGCCCTGTCAATACTTTCCTGATGTGTAAACCCACACATCACTGGCATTATCTCTTGCACATCTTATCCACAAACTCTGTACAAGTGGAAACACCCTCCCTCTAACCCCTCTGTTGTGAAAATGCTCCATTGATTTTTCTTGGATCCAAAGTTGATGATCTTGTACTTGCTCACATTGGACTCCATCTGTTGGTAGCTGTCCCCATTTCTTTCTCCTGTCAATGTCTCTCTGTTACTGCGACTCCTCTGAAAACAGTTCACTTTTCCTCCTCACAAAGTGTCAAATACTTCAATATGGAGTGCAAACTCCATATGCTTCAGGTTGAGGACATGTTAGTTGGGGACACAGGGCCTGTAACAAAGTGATATGTAAGTACCTGAGGCTACAGTATAAAAGCCTGAGGAGCTATTTGACAGTCTCACCAATTAGAGAGCCTTGTTTTTTTCGCCACTCGTTGTGCCTTGCCTCTCAACTAATTACAATGATACAAGGTACTTACACATTGTAATGCTTCCAAGACAGTGAACTCTTTCCAAGAGAAAATTTGAACTGACTTACACAGTCAGTGAAAGTGAGCCCAAGCTCCAATCACACAACTCTAGAACTTCTCCCAATTCTTCACTTTCCTGTGAAAGCTTTTTCATGTAAGAACCATAAAAATATTGGAGATTTTCAGGGGTGCAGAGGGGGTATTTGGAGAAAGGTTGTTTTGACCATCACGATTATTTCAACTGAGCAACAAAATTTCTGCTCCCTTCATAATTGACTGCGAGAAGGCAGTGCGCTTGGAGGATAGCCCAATGGCAGGAAGTGAGGGAAGAAGGGTGGAAGTGGGGCATTTAGAGGGGAGATGTTGTGCAATGCAACTTTCAGGAAGGCCCATCATTAAGACACACCTGATAATTGTGTTGGATACAGTGCAATACAACTTCCTGTGATGTATCTATTCTTATGTTGGGATACAACCCCGGGAATGGAATGTAATGTTGGTAATCCTGAACATTATATTTCAGTCTGCCAAGGCTGTGGGACAAGGAATCGAATTGTGTCTTCTGTTTTGAAAGTGCATCTCTCAAACAACCCCAAATGCTTCATGTTAGAGAACAGATAAGAAGGCAATGAAAGGTGGGACAGATAGGTTTCACATCCCACACCTCCAAGTGACAATCCCAAGCTTCCAGTTGCCTGCCACATCAACACATCACGATGTTCCATGACTAACATTTCGGTCGCAGGCTTGCTGCAGTGTTCCAGCGATCTTCAGAGCAAGCTTAAAGAATAACATCTCACTTTCTGCTTGGGGACCCTGTAGCCTCTAGGACTCAAGTCAAATTCAAAAACTTTAGAGCTTGGTTCCATCCTTCTCTGTATTTTATCCATTCCCTCACATGGTCCTGATATGACCTGGGTTGCTTTTAGCACAATATCCCATTCCCACGTACACCTAGGCCCATTATCACACTATGCAGGTTGCATTCAGTTTAGCTCACCCACTTTCTCCTACTCTTAGCTCTTATTATTATTCATTCTGCTTTTCTTCTTTCCTGGCCTGCTATTCATAATCTTCATGTTTAATCTACCTCTTTCATTTGTCTCCCTCTCTCTGGGCTCCATTTCCAACCATCTGCTCACCACCACCACACCACACCACCCCCCACTTTGTCTTCTGCATAAATGCCACCTTCTCCTAGTTGCTAACAGTTCTGATGAAGAGTCACTGGACTTGAAACATTAGTTCTGCTTTCTTCCCACAGATGCTGTCAGACCTGCTGAGTTTCTCCAGCGATTTCTGTTTTTGACAATTTTTCATTCTGTTCATATAAGGACAGGTGAGTCTCCAATTCATCTCCACTAACTGAATAGAAATAAGCACCCAACTGATTTCCTATCTGATTCACTAATATCTTTTAGGGAAGAAAATCTGCAGTCCTTACTTGGTCTGGTTTACATGTAACACCACATCCACAGCAATATGGTTCATATCTCAGTTCGAGGACAATTAAGGATGGGCAATAAATAATGACCTTGCAATAAATAATGATAGATCCAGCAAAAGAATAAATAATAAAATACCTGATACTGAAATCTGCCATAATGTAGGCAAGCACACACAAAGTCATGAGTTTAATGACCTCCCAGGCTGTTAACAGAAATGCTTGCATCTCATAATCTAACTCAAGCAGAAGGCAGTTAAGAGTCAGCCACATTGCTGTGGACAGACTGGGTAAGAATAGCAGATTTTCTTCCCTAAAAGGCATTAATGAACCAGGTGGATAGTAATGGTAATGGTTACTTAGATATATTGGACTAGCCTTTAGTTGTCTTCTGTTAAAATTATGTTTAAATTTCACCATCTGCCATGACGGGATTTGAGCCCTTGGCCCTAGAGAGTCAACTTGGCTTTAAGGATTGTGTACCCAGTAGCTTTATCAATGTGCCACCACCTCCCCACAGTCTTGAGTCACTTGAGCCAGTTTCAAAAGTTCCTCTATTCTGCCCCAATGGACCTGGCGGATGTCACCTTGATTGCTTCTTGCTGGATTACTTTGGCATGGCACACAGCAGACATCCTATGTAAGGGCCTGACTATTTTATGACTGCTTTGTTGGCTAAGGAACTGACATTTCCTTTCTCCTGTCAGGCAGAATGGTGGGACAGAGACCTACATAATTCTAAGGAACCTTGCCCTTCCCCAACAATTGTACATTGATCATATGCCGCTGAGTGGGATAAGCAGTGGGGACTCTGAGAAGAGGCAGCAGACCCTTCGATGCTTCAAAGGCTGGGTAACATTCCCACTCAACCCTCAGCTGGGGAATGTTTCCTGTAATGCTTGTTGCAGTGCTGGCACCACCCTGAAAGAACATTCAAAACTCAGTCGGCATCAGATTGTGGCAAGAATGGGTGCGCAATTTGTGCACAGCAAGATCCTGCTCATGGCACCAGCAAGCTTGCCTGATTTTTATCAACATAGATCGAAGGGGTCACTCACAAGGGCATAAAGTGGCTCTCCCTTGAGGTGGTAGGTGGGGAATCTTTTTGACCTGAGAGAGACAGACCTGTCTGTGAAGGCCTGGGTTTGACATCTCTTTTGAAATTGGCACCTTTGACAATGCCATAGTGCAGCAGGAGGCTTCTATGTAGGGCCTAGCATGGTGTTTCTTTATTTAAAATGAGCGGTACCCAAACATGCACCTGGGTGGAAACAAAAAGAAAAACAACCTTCACCTGCTTTTACTTCAAATACTACAGAATGGTCCTCAAAATGACTGGCGCTTTAAGTCTTGGCAGAGTAGAGGAGTGGGGGCAGGGCAACCTCACTCACAGTCTATTACAAAACATAAGAGAGGATCCAGTTAGCAGCAGTTGCTCTGCGATGCCACCTTCTAATTTATGCCACCCTGGCAACGTGGCATCGAGCAACTGCTATAGTCTACAGCATTTCATTTGTGCGTCTATCTTTTTGTGTGTGTATTTTGTTTTCCAGTCTGTGCATCGCAGGCCTTAGCGACTGGACTGGCAGAGGTCGCCAAGGCTCTGTAGGGTAACTAATGTATTTGATCTGATGTTGGGTGCAGGTGGCGCGAAGGATGGTATGCCGAAGCTAATCAGGTTTACCAGTGCCATCTGTCACTGCCAGAACATCTGCTGTGAAGGTGACCCCATCGCCCTTTGTTAAAGTTACGAGTTGGCATCTATATCAGTGACACCAACACAGCACACACAGCAATGATGGGAGCTGGAGAGGTAGTGGTGGAGGAGGGCGGGTGGTGGTGGTGGGAGAGTGAGGGGAGGGGGGAGTAGGAACGGCCATGAAGCTTTTGAACAATGCCTCAGCTGTGCGAGTGATAAATGAGACTAATTTAATCGCAATAATGTACTACTTCACGTTTGCCAAAGGTTCTTTTAGGGACTGCCTTGTTACAGCAGTCGACTCCAGAATTTTTTTTTAGAAGTTTCTGGATGAATTCCACACAGATGGCAACCCTCAGCTTTTTTTTGTTTTTTTCCACCAGTTTCAACAGCACAGTTACATATGTAATATTTGTCTGTGTGTGCAAGTGTATGACTGTGTGTATGTGTGTGCAACTATATTTTTGTGTTTGATTCTGTGTATTCGTGATACTGTGTTTGTGTGTAATTAACTATGTGTGTGTGTGAGACTCTGTATCTGTGCATAAGACTTTATCTGTGTGTGTGTGTGAGAGAGGGAGAGACTCTGTGTCAGTGTGTGTCTCTGTGTGATCGCTTCTCTATGTATGTAACTGTGTGTTTGTCTTGAAACTGCCTTTGACCATTTCCCTTTACTCTAATTGTTTTACTTTAGTAATTTTATATTATATATGATTCTGTCAAATGTTGAATTTAACTGTAAAAATCCCATATAAGCTAATATAAAATGAAGACTGCACACGCTAGAAATGTGAACCAAAAACAGAAGTTGCTGTAGAAACTCAGCATGTTTGGCAGCATTTGTGGAGAAAAAATAGAGTTAACGTTTCATGAGCAGTGACCCTCCTTTAGTTCACTGATTGGTCTCAAAATATTAACACTGCTTTCTGTCCACAGATGCAGCCAGATCGGCTGAGTTTGTCCAGCAATTTTGGTTTTTGTTGCACATAATTTAAAATTTAGTAGTGACGTACACCCAATCTGCCTTTGGACATGCAGTGTGCTCTAAAATCACAAAGGTCACCTATTTACTGTGGATACCAACTGGCAGGGCCAGCATTTATTGTCCATCCCTAATTGCCTTGAACTGAGTGGCTTGCTAGGTCATTTCAGGGTCAATCCAATTTGCTGTGGGTCTTGAGTCACACGTAGGCCAGACCCCCAGGTAAGGATGATTTCCATCCCTAAAAGACATCAGTGAACTAAGTGGGTATTTATGACAATCAACAATAGGGACTAGCTTTATATCCCAGATTTATTAAATTGAATTTTACAGTTAAATTCTACTAACTGCCATGGGAGGATTTGAACTTCTGTCCCTAGACCCATTCTGCCTTGGTAGCAGATTACTAGCCCCGTGACATTACCACTGCACCACCCACTTTTTCTTATAACTGCAATTTTAACCTGTGTGGTCAGTGGGATTTGGGAGTTTGGTTGCAACTTGTGAGTTGTGGAATTTAGGAACAGGCAGTGTATGTGTAAGTTGGGAGTGAGTCAGTGATTGTTGGGGATGGGAGAGGGCCAGTGGTTGTGAGGGTCAGTAGTGGGTCAGTGGATGTAGGGGATGTGAGTGGGTCAATGATTATACAAAATAGGAGTGGGTCAGTGATTGTGGGGGATGGGAGAGGGTCAGTAGTTGTGGGGCATGGGAGCAGGTCAGTGATTGTGAAGGATGGATGTGGGTCAGTAGGTGTGGGGGATGGCAGGA